>NW_027623088.1:0-10806 GCF_034508935.2 Berghia stephanieae
CTTATTTGTCTTGGGTGATTGAACGGAATTTAAGATTGTATTTTTTATTTATGCAAGGAGAGGAGAAGGAGGAGGGGGAGGAGGGAAGGAAGAAGAAGAAGACGAAGAAGAAAGAAGAAGAAAAAGAAAAAAGATTTTTGATAAATATGTGATATGTGAGATATGGATGATGATAAATTTGATGTAATTTTGGGTGAATAATGAATGATGTTGGATGATGATGATGAGATGAATGTGATGTTTTGATGATGATGATGATGAGAAGATAGAGAATGAAGCAAAGACGAAGAGAGAAGAAGAAGAAAATGAAGGAAGAAGAAGAAGAAGAAAAAGAAGAAGAAAAAGAGAAGGAAGAAAAGAAGAAAAAGAAGAAAAGAAGAAAAAGAAGAAAAAAGAAGAAGAAGAAGAAAAAAAAAAAGAAGAAGAAGAAGAAGAAAGAAGAAAAAAGAAGAAAGAAGAAGAAGAAGAAGGGGAAGAAGAAAAGAAAAAGGATAAAAAGAAGAAAAGGGAAAAAAAGAAAAAGAAGAAAAAAAGAAGAAAAAGAAAAGAAAAAAAGAAAAGAAAGAAGAAAAGAAGAACAGAAGGAAAGAAAGAAGAAGATGAAAAAGAAGAAGAAGAAAGAAAGAAGAAGGAAAAGAAGAAAAGAAAAAGAAGAAGAAGAAAAAAAGAAAAGAAGAAATTTTGACGTCATAAAAAAGGGGAATTTCCGTTGTAATTAAAAGTTTATCCATGTTTTTTTCCCCGGCATTGAAAAGGGTTTTCCTCTTTGGGCCAAACCAATTATTCAGCAGGGGAATTTCAAAAAATATGGAAGGCACTAATTTTTTTAAAAAAAATTCCCGCTTTCCTTCAGTAAATAATTTTCCTTTTTGAAAAGCTTTAAAAAAAACTTTTTTTTAAAAAAACCCCACAAAAACCCAAAAAACCCCCCCAAAAAACAAAATCAGTAAAACTTGCAAAAAAAAACAAAAATTAATAAATTATGGAAATTGTGAAATTGATGTGTTTTAATTTCTTAAAACATGTTCTTTGATGATTCTGACGCTTCAACTTTAATTTAAAGCTTGATTTTAAAATTTTTTGAGTTAAATTAGAGAAGTAAGTTTTTGTTCCCATAGCTTTAAAAAAAGCTTTTAATTCAGGTTGCGATTTAAAAGGAAAAAAAAATAAAATCTCCAAGAATTTTTTAAAAAATCATTTTTTTATTTGATTTAAAGCGATATATTTTAAAAATACAAGGGATGCCCTTGCCATGGGACAAATTGTAATTTCCCTTTTTATTTTTTGTTGAAAAACATGTATAAAATTTAATTTAGATCGGTTTTTCCTTTTTTAGACAAAAACCCTTTTAGATCGAGAATGTCCCCAAACTTTTCACAAAAAAAGCTAATTTTTTTATCCCTTCATATTTATTGGTTTTGACAAAAAAATTCTTAACATCTCTGTTTTTTCGATCATTTGTTTCACGTGCGTCATAAATTAAACAAAAACCCATCCTGGTTGTTTAAAAAAAATAAAGCCAATTAGTAACGAAAAAAAGACACGCCCAATTCGACATTTTCTCTTTTTATTTGGAATATCAAAACCCAAAATTGGGGAAAGAAAAGGGAGAGAAAGATCGAGTTTCCCCAAATTGGTTTGTTTTCAAACGGTAAAAATCTCAAAAACGATGTATAAAGAAGGGTACAGCACCAAAATTTTTCCCATCACAATTATTCAGTAGTCTGATGTCCGGCCCGGGGAACGCGCCCTCTTGGTTTAAAAAAGAAACATTACTTTTATTTTCATGTAGCTAGAAATTTTGTTTTTTCCCTTTTCGTAGCCTGGATCAAAAATTAAAAGTCAAAAAATGATCAAAATTAGGGTTTTTTTTTTCCCCTGGAAAAGCTTTTTTTGCTCGCCAAGAAATATTTTAGAGCGTCCCCCATTGTTCCCTATTTAGAGCCCTGTTACTAATTACCCTGCGTCATTGGGAAGGGAAATGACGTTACGATACTGAACCTTTCAAGATGGGGGGGAATTTGTCGGTCGGGCAGACAAATATCCCAGCAAACAGGGCAAGCGTCGGGGCAAAGTGAGGAGGAGGTGGCTTGCTAAAGGGACTTTGGCGGGCGGGGAGTCGAACTCGATACCTGGTTGGTGCGAAAGAAAATATTCTCCTGTGCCCCGCGCTCTGATGGGTTTAAACATTTCCCCAATAATTGTTTTAAATAAAGGTAAATGAATATGAATTTTTTATATGATTACCTCAGGTTTTAAAATTAGGTTTTACCATGGGCCCCTGCGCAAAAATCTTTAATTTATTTCCCCCCCCAGATCATTTGGAGCAAAATTTCATTCCATACCTACCGGTCTCTGTTAGGCTCTTTTTTACAAACCGAAAAAAGTCACAGTCTATGCCGGTACTTATTCCACAGAGCCAGTGGGGTTATTTTTTTAAATCAAACCAAACAACACTTTGGACCCAAATTTTTCACGATAAATGTCTATAGGCCAAACCTGAAAAAACATTGCTCGATTTTATGCCAAGACGAAAAACCGCCCGCGGGACCGGGAGAGACAAAAATTTTAAAGGGAAAATTTTTAAAAAACGTTTTTAAAGGAAAACAGATTCAGATCGAGAGAAAACAATCAAAGTAATAATTACAATTTTGACCCGGACCAAGGGAATAGATTTCGGGAAAAGTAGGCCTTGAGGCGTCACCAACGAGAGACGCTGCGCACAACCAAAGCGTTTCTCTCTAACTTTTCCGCCGGGCGATGTCACGACTAATGGGGACCTCTAATCAAGGGAAAATTTTTCGCAAATTCTTTCCCCCTATATCCTTATTTGAGGTTTTGATAACCCCAAATTTGGGTTGTGACCTAATTGTTTAATGGAAATACGCTCCAACCAACGAAAAACTTTCTCCATTACAAAAAAGCTAAATTTTAAACCCATAAACACTTCGGTTAGAGATCTCAAAAATGTGGAAGCCCTCGACAGTTTCTTCCTAACTTACTTGGAATCAAAATGAAAATTTTTTAAATTGTAAAGTGGCTGAGTTTTTTAAGCAATAGCACTGTGCCCCCAAAAAGTCTTCGGGGCGTTTCCCCTTTTTTTTTCCCCTTAGCAAGATTTTAACCCCCAAATTTTTCCAAATTGTGTGTTCCCGGTGACATCAGAATCCTTTTTGATGAATTATCATTTTCCCCATGGATGCCAAAGCGGCGATATCTTCTGAATCGTGGGGGAAAAAAGCATCAATTTTTTCTTTTTGAAAACAAAAATTTAAATTTAGTTCAAAAATATTCATAGAATGCTTACAACTTATGAACTGAAAAAAAATAAGGGAAAGTCTAAATCGATCCCGAAGCCTCTCCATTATCATTTTCGTTTTTTAAATTCAGGTCTCAGTTTTCGGAAAAGCCCTCTCCGCTCCTACTAAATTTGGGGATTTGCGTGTTTTTTCTTTTCATTATTTTTTAAAACCTAAGAAGGTTTTCACATGGTCTTGAGCTCACCCCCCTTACAAAAAAGAAACCAATCGATTTCAGGCACGGTTTTTTTTTTTTTTCCCCATCCCCCGTTTGTCCCCCCCGTTTTGGATTAGCCTCTAACATATTTTTGGGTATATTTTTTTACTAAGGAGCCAAAACCCAAAGGGTACAAGTAATTATACTACTGTTTAACCTACAGAAAAAAGGGGAAAAATTGGTCTAGAGGGGTAAAAATTCTCGGGGCTACTTTTTTTGACCCCAAAAATTATGACTGAAACAATCAATTTTAAAAGTGCTTTTTTTATCATTTTTATCTTTAGGGTGCTTTTGTCTTAAACATAAAAATTTTTCGTAAAAATAAAATTATTTAAAAACGCCCCAAAAAAAAAGCGAATACATTTTGGGGTGTCATTTTGGGTCCGTACAACGGTTTTTTTTATGGGGGCGATGAAAAGTAAAATCCCCCTTATAGAATTTTAAGAGACGTCACCAGGTTTTTTTTATTGTTTTTTTCCTCCGCGATTTATAATGCTCACTGAACTGTATTAACCAACATAAACGTTCTGGATACCCAGTTTTGTGTGTTGGTTGTTTACTTCCGGATGGCAATGTTATGAGCTTCTTACCAAGCGATACTATTATGAAGTTGATCCTGACGTCATCAGGTCTTTGTTATTGTTTTTTTGCATTCGCGTTTTTTGTAACCCATTTAACCTTTTTAAACCAACTATAAACCTTTCAAGTTACACATTTTTTTGGTATTGGCCCTTTTAATTTCCCGGGTGGCTTTATTTTTGGTTTCTTAAAAGGGGGTACTATCATAGAACAAGTTTTTAAAAATAAATCAAAAAAATTTTAAAAACAAATTCAAAAAAAAAAAAGAAAAAAAATTAAAATAAATCAGGGTTATGAAATTTATCCCTTTATCGTCCCATAATTAATAGGATTTGAATTCTCCAAATATTGGGGACTGTTTGGGATATTTTTTAAGTTAAAATTTTATACCCCCTAAATTAAAAAAAAAAGTCTTTTTTGCCCCCCCCCCCCCCCCCCCCCCCCCCCCGCGGCCCAAATTCCCAAGGCGTCCGGGGCCCAAAAATCAGATAAGCAGAAAGCTTTTTTAAACTTGGTGGAGAATGGGGAAAACTTTTATTTATTTCCGCCCTCGGTTTTTAAAAAAAAAAAACAAAAGCAAAAAAAACAAAAATTTTCCATATTTGCATACTAAAGCAGGGTAAAAAAAATAAACAACGTGTATTAAAGACAGGAACAAAAAATGGTAGGAAGGTCCAGAAAACAACAAAAATAAAAACTTCGCGGGGGTGAGGGGCCGATCCGTAGCCACGCTAACTTATACCTACATTGCCAAAAATACGTCAAAAGCAAGGTTTGGCCGCAAAAAAAACAAATCGTTTTGTTTACAAAAAGTTCAACAATGGAACTTTTTTTCTTTGCTTTTTTACTAACAACTCCTAAAGCTCAGAAAAACCCTTTAAAAATGACACCAAAAAGTAAGTCATGGGGGGTTCCAGTGTCAACTATATAAATTTAAAGATGGGGGAGCTCGAACCCGCGACCTTACTATACGAAAACTCGCCTGATCGGGAGACCTGAGTCACCGTATGAGTTATCCACAAATTTTAAAGACATTCTATTGAAAAGGAGAACTTAAACTTTTAAAAAATTCATCAAATGTCAGGGGCCGATTCGATACTTTTTAATATTTTGAAGGGCTTTCTTATTTTTTAAAAAGCAAGATAATACACTCTATTTTTTACAACTTTAATTTGACGTTTCGTGTTACAAGGCTTTAAGTGTAAAAAATCATAGGGCACACTGTGTGAAAAAAGCGTGTTTATGAAACCCAACCGTTTTCCCAATTTTTACAAAACCCAAAAGCCATTTGTGTTAAAATTTTCCCGGACCAAACAAAAAATATAAAAACGTAACAAGTCGGTGGAAAAATAAAAACATTTTAAGCGTGTTCCAAAAACAACTGTGAGTTCACGGTCTATTTTGTCATATTATTTTGTTGTTGTTGTTGTTGTTTTTGTTGTCTTTTCTTCTTCTTCTTCTTTCTTTCTTCTTCTTCTTTTTTCTTTTTTTTCTTTTCTTCTTCTTCTTTTTTTTTCTTCTTTTTCTTATTATATTATTTATTATATTATTATTATTTTTAAAAATGATATTAATTTTAATATTAATAATAAAAAAAATATTAATAAAATAACAATAAAAAGTAATAAAATTAATAAAAAAATTATAATAATAATAATAAAATAATAATAAAAATAATAAAATAATAAAAATAATATAAAATAATAAAATATATAAAAATAAAAAATAATAATAGTAATAAAAAAAATAAAAAATAATTAATAATAAAAAAAAATAATAAAATAATTAATAAAAAAATTAAAATTAATAATAAAATAATAATAAAATAATAATATAATAAAATAAAAAAATATATAATAATATAAATAAAAATTATTTAAAATAAAAAAATCAGTAAGAGTCACATGGGAATTTCTTACTAAAATTTAACCCCAAAATTAAGGGTTTTAAATAAACGAATAATTTTTTGTGCTTAAAGATAGAAAAAAATTGATCAAAAGCATGAACATAATTCTATTTGGACACTCTATGGGGGGGTGAAGGGGGCAGAGGGTTTAAAGGCATTGCACTGTGACCCGGAAAGGACCGGGGTTCAAGCCCCGTTCGGGCATTTTCTTTTTTTTTTTTTCCTTTGAGCAAGTTTTTAACCCCCAATTTGCTCATTTGCACAACAGGGTGATTCCTGTTACACCAGACAGTTGTTTGATGAATTATCTACATTCCTTCTGGTTGCCTAGGCGACATATCTTTTTGTCGGGGCGAGAAAGCTGATTGAAAAAACACGAAACGGTGCCCGGGCCCCAAAAAGGAGTAAAAATTTGCATTATGTTTTTTTAAATTTTAATATAAAATTTAAATATAAAAAAAACCCCCCCCTATTTTTTTTTTAAAAAATATAAAAAAAAAAAGGGGGTTTTCTTTTTTAATTTTTAAAAAAAAAAAAAAAACATAATGCAAATTTTCACTCACATTTTTTGGGGCCGAGACGCTCGTTTCTGTGTTTTTTACAATCACCCTTTCTCGCCACGACATAATAAGATAAGTCGCCTGGCAACCCACGAAGGAATGTAGAAATTTCAAAAACAAGCCGGTGTCAACAGGAATCCCCTGTTTGCAAATGAGCAATTGGGGTTTAATAATCTTGCTAAAGGGAAAAAAAAAAAACAAAGTCCTGAAGGGGGGCTAAACCCCAGGCCCTTGGGTCACAGGCAATCCTTAACCACTTTTCCACTTCACCCCCATATAGATTTCCCCAATAGAATTAGTTTTTTTGACTTTTGATCAATTTTTCTATTTTAAGCAAAAACAGTTATTCGTTCTATTGAAAACCTGAATTGTGGTTAAATTTTAAAATAATGATATCACCAGTTGAAGCCCCTTCAGATTTTACTCTTTTAAAAAATTGTATTTATTATTTAAAAATTTTATTATTATTTTATTTTTTATTTTTATTATTATTTTATTTTATTATTATTATTATTATTTTTATTATTATTATTATTTTTTTATTATTTAAATTTTATTTTTTTATTATTTTTATTACTTTTATTTTTTGTTATATATAATACATTATTATATTATTTTTTTTTATTATTATTATTATTTTATTATTATTATTATTATTTTTATTTTTTATTATAATTTTTTTTTTATTATTTTATTATATTATTATTTTTATTATTTTTAATATATTTTTATTATTTTTAATATTAATATTAATATCATTATTAATAATTAAAAATAATAAAATTTAAAAAATAATAAAAAAAGAGAAGAAGAAGAAAGAAAAAAAAAGAAGAAGAAGAAGAAAGAAGAAAAAAGAAAAGAAGAAAGAAGAAGAAGAAAATTGAAAAACAACAACAACAACAAAAACAACAATAAAAATAATACAAATAGGGGCACCGGGAACCCCAGTTGTTTTGTGGAAACACGATTTTAAAAGTTTTTAATTTTTTTACGACTTTTACGTATCTTCTTTTTTTGTTGTTTGGTCCAGGGAAAAATTAACACGAATGGGGTTTTAGCAGTTGTCAATAATTGGGGAAACCGGGTTTGGGTTTCATCACACGCTTTTTGTTCCCATAGACCTTGTCTTTTTTCACTTAAAACCTGTCTAACACGACGTCAAATTAAGTTTAAAGATAGAATTGTAGTTACTTGTACGTTTCTAAAAAAAATGAAAGACCTTTCAAAAAAATTTAAAAAGTACGAAAAGGCCACTGCATTTGTTTGTATTTTTTAAAAGTCAAGTTTTCCTTTTTAAAAAGAAAAGTCTTTAAAAGATTCGTGGATAACTCATACGGGAGACTCGGTCTCCCGACGCGAGTTCGTTCATAATCGCGGGTTTGAGCTCGCCATCGTTAACATATATAGTCTGCACTGGGAACCCCCCATGATACAGTTTGGTGTCACTTTTAAGGTTTCGCAATTGTATTGTGTTAGTAGAGCTCAAGAAAACAAAAGTTCCATTGGTTGAACTATTATACAAATCGTTTTTTTCTTTGCGGCCCAAAACCTTGCTTTTTACGTCATTTTTGGTCAATGCGGGTATAATTAGCGAGGCTACGGTTCGGCCCCATCACCCCCGCGAAGTTTTTTTTTCCTGTTGTCTTCTGGCCCCTCCACTCACTTATTTCTTGTTCCTGTCTTTAATACTACTTGTTTTTTTTTTTATCCGCTTAGATATGCAAAAATTTTTGGATAATTTGTTTTGTTTTGCTTTTGTTTTTTTTTTTTTTAAATAACGAGGGGCGGAAATAAATAAAAGTGTTTTCCCCATTCTCCACCAAGATTAAAGCTTTCTGCTCTATCTGATTGTTGGGCCCAGGGACGCCGGGAATTGGGCCGCGGGGGGGGGGGGGGGGGGGGGGGCAAAAAAAATGACTTTTTTTTTTAAATTTTAGGTGGATGAAAAATTCTATATTTAAAAAATATCACACAACAGTCCCCAAATTTTTTTGGGGGAAAATCTCAAAATCCTATTATTTATGGGACGATAAAGGCTGAAATTCATAAAACCCTATTTTTATGTAATTTACCATTTCTATCTTTTTTTTTTATGAATTTTTTTTTAATTTTTTTTGATTTATTTGAAAATACTTGTTCTATAGATAGTATGCGTTGGGTTTAAGAAGCTCCAAAATATGCCATCCGGAAGTAAAAGGGACCAATACACAAAATTTGTGAACCCTTGAATTTTATAGTCGGTTAATAGGTTAAATGAAAAATTTACACATAAACGGAATAGAAAAAAAAACAATAAAAAAGACCTGACTGACGCAATCATATTTTAAATAGAAATGCCGGGGCAAGAAGTCAAAACATTGCCATCCGGAGTATAAAAAAACCAACACACAAAACGTGTGTACCATAAACGTTTTTATTTGGTTAAACATTTCTACTTACCATAATCGCGGAGGGCAAAAAACAAAAACCCAAAACCGAGTGCGTCATCTTCAAACTATTATAAGGGATTTTACTTTTCATCGCACTCCATAAATAACCTTGTTCGGAGCCAAAAGATGACTCCCCAAAAGATCTTCGCTTTATGTTTGGGGCGCTTTTAAAAAATTTTTTTTTACGAAAAATTAAGTTTAAGCAAAAGCAACCTAAAATAACAATGATAAAATAAGCACCTTAAAAAATTTTATTTTTCTTAATTTTTTTGGGCTAAAAAAAATAGCCCCCAGAACTATTTTCCCCTTAGACCCGGTTTCTCCTTGTTTCTGTAGCGTTAAACAGTAGTACAATTACTTGTACCCTTTGATTTGGGGCTAGCCTTTTGTAAAGTAAAATACGCCCAATAGTTTGACCCGGCTATCCAATAACTGCTGGGTGGCAAAACGGGGGGTCGGGAAAAAAAAAAGACCGTGCCTGAAAACGTTTTTTGGTTTTTTTGTTGTAAGGAGGGTGAACTCAAGACTGCTCGTGCAAACTTTTTAGTGATCTTTAAAAATAATGAAAAAAAAAACAGCAAATGCCCAATTTAGTAAGGGCGGAAGGGTTCCTGAAACCTGAGACCTAATATACAAACGAAAGAGTGAAAAGGAAGGCCCCCGGTATCCTTTTAAGACTTCCATTATTTTTTTTCAGTTCATAAGTTCTAACGCATTTCTAGAAATTTCTTGAACTTTTAAATATTTTTTTTTTCAAAAAAGAAAATATGTTTTTTCCGCCACGTATCAAAATCCCCGCTTGGCCCCATGAAAATATAAAATTCATCAAACAGGTTCGATGTCAACCGGGAATCACAAAAGTGAGCAAATTGGTGTTAATAATCTTCCAAAGGGAAAAAAAAGAAAGCGCCTGAAGACTTTCCGGGCACGTGCTTTTGCAAAACCACTCACCCCTTTCAATGAAATTTAAAAATTTACATTCTGTATTCAAACTGTAAGTTGGGGAAAACGTAGGTCTATGGCACATTTTTTTAATCTCATAACCACGTGTTTATGGGGTTGATTTGCTTTTTGTAATGGGGAATAGTTTGCGTTGGTTTTTGGGGCGTATTCCATTACAACATTTGGTCACAACAATTTGGGGTTTTAACCTGCAAATAAGGCAATAGGGAATGGATTAGCGGAAGAGAAAAGTCCCTTGATTAAGGTACCAAAATCGTGACTCGCCGGGGGAAAAGTTTTGGAAGAACGTCATGTTGGGTTTTTGCGCAGCTCTCTGTCCTGGTGACGTCAAAACAAGGGGCATACTCTTCCCCTTTCCCTTCCCCATAGGCCCAGGTCTAACTTTTTAATTATTACTTTTTTTGTTTTCTCTCGTCTGATCTGTTTTCCTTTACAAAACGTTTTAAAATATTTTTTCCTTTAAATTTTTGGGCCTCCCCGGTCACGGCGGTTTTTTGTCTTTCATAAATTCGAGCAATGTTTTGCATGGGCTGGCCCATGAAAAGACAGTGTCGTTGAAAAATTCTGGTCCCCTGTTGTCTTTTGGGATTGCATTTAAACAAATAACCCCACTGGTCTGGGTGAATAAGTACCTGGCTATAGATGTGGAAATTTTCGGGTTAAATAGGGAAAATACGCCAACAAAGTGGTAGTGTATGGAATGGGAAAAATTGTCCCAAAAGATCTGGTGGGAAATAAATTAAAGATTTTTAAGCGAAATTACCATGGTAAATCCCAAGTAATCCGGGTAAGCACTATATAAAAATTTTATATTCTTTTTTCCATTTATTTAAAACATATTTGGGAATGATAA
>NW_027623089.1:0-10806 GCF_034508935.2 Berghia stephanieae
CACAGGAGTCTAGCCGTACTTATTCTGGGGCCTTGACCCCTGGTCGTGTCAAAGGTCACATCCGGTAAGTCGACCGTGGTGTAGTGCTGCTGCTTCTTATGGTTCACACTATTATGTTATGACGATCGACCCAATCAGCAAAGTCCGGTCCGCATTCGTGCACCGTCGCGAACCCGCCTGGTAGCATCGTCACAACACACCTTTCGACTAGATGCTCTGCCGTTTCGGGTTCTTGCCCACAGCGTGGACATAAAGGACAGGAAGTTAGACCCCACTGATGTAACGCACCGGCCGTTAGGCAGCTCCTCGACCGAAGCCGATTCGCAGCTACCCAGTGTCTCCTCTTACTGGTATCAAAGCCTGGCAACTTCTCACCAAGCTTAGAGGAGTGTAGGTCCCCGCCCCCACGAGGGATTGAATTCGTCCAAACCGACTTCCATCTCGTATGTGCAGCTCTGTCCGTAGTCAGGGATTCTGCGTACAAGGGTTGCCGGGACTTATTTCGGCTCGAAACGGGGGCACCGTTCATTATGCGCGTGAGAGGGGTATCCCCATTCCCTCTCTCTTTGATCTTACTCAGCCAGTTTCCCGTAATGGTCTCCCTCCGGACATCGGGGGCTGGATCGCTGCCATCACCGGGCCCCATTCTCTAGGGGTTGTTGCTAGCGTTCCCGACACTATGTGCATCGACTTGCGAAGTTTTACATCCACCTTCTCAACGTTTCTGCTTCTACCCCACACTGGAGCGCAATACTCCGCGGTGGAATAGCATAGTGCCAGGGCGGATGTTCTCAGGAGCGCTTGGCTAGCGCCCCAAGTCGATCCCGCCAGCTTCCTCAGAAGACTATTCCGCTTCTCTATCTTCCGGCAACCCCTTCGAGATGAACCCGATAGGTAAGGCTGCGATCCAACGTCACCCCTAAGTATTTTGGACGCGGCTCATATGGGAGTGGCTGGTCCCCGACTAGGACATTCAGTTTACGGGTGTGCCAACCACTGCATAAGTGAAATGCAGTGGCCACGGTTTTTGAAGTGTTCATCTTCAGGTACCACTTGTCAAAGCAGGATTTGAGTCTGGTGACGTCCTCGCTGAGTACGCTCTCGAGACGGGTCCACACTTTACTCTGAGTAACGAGTGCCCAGTCGTCTGCGTATCCCAGCCTCAGGGAGGAAGTGTTCGGCATATCGCCAATGTAAACGTTAAACAACATTGGCGCAAGTACCGACCCCTGAGGGACCCCATTCTTCAATTTTCTAACTTTGCTCGTGACGTCTCCCAGCGCGACGTGGAATTGCCTTTCCCCTAAGATCGAAGAGAACAACTTCAAGGTCTTTTTGCACCTTATGATTTTGCAAGTTTGAGCATTAACCCATCGCACCAGACCGTATCGTACGCCGCTGATAGGTCTATAAACACAGCACCTGTTTGCTGTTTTCTCTCGAACCCGTGCTCAATATGCTCTGTAAGGGCAATGACCTGCTCCGTGGTGCACCTCCCTTCCCTGAAGCCTGCCTGCTCGGGTGGCAGGGCAGCGTCTAGGACCGGCCCCCATCGGTTTAATAGAACACGCTCCAACAATTTGTAAAGACAGCTCAGCAGCGATATGGGTCTGTAACTGTCTGCCTCCTTCGCCGGCTTCCCTGGCTTCAGGATGGCAACTATCTTCGCGTGCTTCCACACTTGTGGAAGCTTTCCTTTTGCAAGGACGTCAGACATTGCCTCTGCTAGCCAGGCCCGTGCCCTGGGGCCCAGATGCGTCACCATATCGGTGTAGTGCTGGGTCGAGTTTGAAACGATCAAATCGAGCGGGTTTTCGATCGAGTCCTCTAAAATCGAGTCGGTTTCGGGCGGGTTTCGAGTCAGTGACGTCATCGAGCAGTGATTCGTTTGAAAAAAAAAAAAAATACGAGCATCTCGTTTGCCACAGGAAACTTCACATACCCCTCCCTCTCTTATGTCTGTGGCTGGCTTGACTGCAGCTGGTTATGATGGGAGCTGCCAGATGGCCAAGTTCAAAATTGGTTACTAAGAAACGCTTTTCTATTATTATTCATTTTTTTTTAAAATCTTTTATTTTTAAAAAAATGAAAAGATAAGTTTATCCAACTGTAGTCGATTGTTTTGTTAATCAAAACCAATGAGTTTTTCAAGGGAGTCAGAATGCTTGTGGTCTTTGGCTATTTGGGGTCAATTTGACTACTTGGGCAAGAAGAAATCTGGCTGTCTGGCAGCCTTGATTATGATCGTCGTCGCATCACACACACACACACACACACACACACACACACACACACACACACACACACGCCATCAGTTGTTGATGGTGAAGGGTTGAGACCCCCCCCCCCCCCCCCTCCCACACCACCATCATCCCGCTGTCACCTTAACATTTCATATTTATGTCGCGCCAAAAGTTGTCGGCCGCCCCCACCTCCCATAATTTGTCACTGGTCGTCATCGCCTCTTGTGTGTGCGGGAAAAGGTCGTGCCTTTCATTTCATTATTTGAAAAATAAATGAACAAGAATGGTGTGTTTTTATTAGGTAGGTAGATAATAATAATATTTAGCAGGTTCCACACCCAGACACACACGGATTGCCCGGACACGATGATAACGATGCCGACGACAATGGATGACGATGATGATGATGATGATTATCGTGTTTCTGTTTAAAAAAATGAAATACTTTAGCAGGTTCCACCCCCACCCCCCACACGGATAGACCGGACCCGAAGATGATGATTGTGTATTGCTGGCTATTACGGCTGTGATGAGGATGATGATAATGATGACGATGGCGCAGATGGTGATTATTTGTTCGGTCGCTCAGTGGTACGGTGTCTCTTGTCACAAAATCAAGCCTTGTCAATGGCCGAATGAGTGACAGTGATTGTTGAAAATTGTGATCCAGACGTTAAGTCCGTGTGTAAGGCACTTGACTCAGGTGTGAATGTATTCTTATCTTATAAGCAATGACGGGTATTGTAAAGAGCTTTAATACAAAAAGACTCCAAACAGCGATCGGTACCTACTGTACGAAATGGATGTATGGTCGATATGGTGTGCAGGAGGAATAAATTAAATTAAATATTGTGAAATTCATTGAGCATGGTAAATCCTTGGAAATGCGCTTTGAACTAATACACCTAGACAACTCCGATTCCAATATAAACGACTGATTAATGTTCCCATATATAAAACTATAGTTAGCTGAAAATCTTTCTTTGTCGGGACTCCAAAAGTATGGAACGAATTAGACAAAGAAATCAAAGGGTCTTTTAGGAGAACTGATTGATTTTAGATTGATTATTACATTGGAATGTGTTGATATTTATTTTATTCATTATTATTAGGGTGGTGGTGGTGGTGGTGGTGATGATGATCCCGCTGATATGATGGTGATGATAAATAAATTAAACATAATTCCCTTTATTCATCCCATAGGGGAGATTCGTCTTTCGGGTCTATTCTAAGGGAAGACTGGAATAACCCAAGCGACAGCCGCAGTGCAGCGCCGCAAATTTAGTTAGGGCAAGGTGACTTGCTCAAGACCACTCAGCGGCGGGTGATCCAACTCGGTACCTTTCGGGTGCCAACCAAAGACCGTACCGCTGCCCCTGATGATGATGATGATGATGATGATGATGATGATGATGATGATGATGATGATGATGATGGGAACTAACAAAGAATACACAGGCATCTAAAATTGAAACATTCCATATTCAAAGCTAATGTTTTACTTTTAAAAATTGAGCTTTACAATATCCACTAAATGTGATCAAAGCGCTTTGTAAAGGGGTCCCTGGTCAACAGCAACATTTAATATGTAGGACGGGACATGCCGCCTGTTAGGCGATATTACAATTTTTCAAAGACAACGCTGTTAACGGCCAGGTACTCATTTTACACCTGAGTACGGTGAGAGAATGTGAGTAAAGAGCCTTGTCCAAAGACTCAACTATGCACCGAGCGCGAGGCTCGAATCCAGGACTTTCCGATCCGAACGCGGGTGTCATACCACTAGACCATTATAATGCACTAGACCCATGGCCGACTAGAGTACTATAGGTACGTCATGACTAGACCACATAGCCGCACTACTGTAGGAGTGTTCATTGATAGATGGATGCGTGTGTGTCATAGAAATAGCCTTAGTGTGTGTGTGTGTGTGTGTGTGTGTGTATGTGTGTGTGATAGTCAAACTTGAGTAGGTTTAATGAAGACTTGTCACACACGCGTGATACACCTATACGAATTTCCCTGCCACCCAGACACACTAACATCTGACAAGGAGTGAGGGCTGTGGAAGAACCACAGACTACCGTGTGCAAAGTGCAAACGTTGGCGATTGGTATCGGATGGCAAACTGTGATCGTTTGAATTTGAAAATGATTCGAAACACTCGTTACCCCTCCGCTCGCTCGGATCCTGATCGTCTCAAGCTCGTCTCACGTGTCAAGATCGTCTCAAGCTCGTCTCAAGCTCACAACCCGCCTGATCGTTTTAGAAACTCGATCGTTTTACTGACTCGCTCTTCCGGCATTGAGATCGGACACTGACTCGTTGACGCTGACTCGATCGTCGATCGGGTAAAAGCGATCAAATAACCCAACACTACCGTGGTGGGCCGTGGCGCCAACCGCGAAGCCATGATTGTTTTCTCCCGATTTACGAGCATCATCAATTTCAATACGTAGTATTTCAATAATGGCCATCGCTATTGGTGACAATTTTTCATCTTATCAACAATTGCCAAAATGCAGTTGCAGACTGAGACTGACAAAGCGCATTGAGCACGTTAAGTGGATATTGCGCTATATAAATGCTCAATTTTTTTTTTTTTTTTTTTTTTGACACCATTTTTATTCGTCAGGATTCTGTAAAGGTAAGAATTTGTCTTTTCTTCTTTTCTTTTAAAAAAAATTCTCAGTCAAGGCTAGGACTAGGACCGGACTAGGCTAGGACAGTGTAAAAAGTATTCGAGCGGTGGCGATATTTATGATGAGATATAATATGAATGAATGAGAAAGTAATTGTATTGTAATATCAACACGCCTTACTGACTGGCGCGTGTGTCATGTGTTCTGCATTCCAATGTGATCTTAATATGATGGATTAATCCTTCGTTGAGTTTATTTCTAGAGTACTGGTGTAACTGTAAATGTAACAACTGGGCTGGTGACTGGTGGGCAGTTTAGTGAGCAGCAGCAGTGGTAGTGGAACTCAAATTGTGATCCACTCGCCCAGAAGTATAAATTGTTACTGCAAATTGCCGAGCACATTGGTTGGGGGGGAGGGGAGGCAGTAACTCTAAAATTGTGGGAGTTGGTAATTGGTAGGAAACGTCCAGTTTTTGTCATTCCAGCACTAAGCTAATTAGTGGCTGTGACCCGATTTTTAGGACTTTGGAGTTGGAGTGAAATGCCTCATGATGATGATATTGATAATGACAATGTGTCACATAGTCTGTAGATATACAGTATTGTCAAATAATGAAAAACGATATTATTATCATTATTAATATTAATATTACTTTTTTTTTCAATTTATTTTGTTATTATTATTATTATTATTATTATTATTATTATTATTATTATTATTATATTATTATTATTATTATTATTATTATTATTATTATTATTATAATTATTATTATTATTATTATTATTATTATTATTATTTATAATTATTAACTTAAGCAATGGCATTGGTATGTGCCATTTTCACTGCGGTGAATTTAATTAATTTTTTTTTCATCGACAGCCAACAGGAAAGAATTCAGTTGACCGTACTGGTGTCCTGACAATACAATCAAGAAAGATAGCTGGCTCAAGATGTTTTGTGGCAATCTTATCAATCAGCAAACCATCATCTGTGCCTGCAAGCACTTTTTGAAACTGGTTAGTATTCTTTTCAAATCTTCATAGCATCCTTACATTTTTATTGGTGAATTAAAGTACACTTGAGCACGGAAATTTCGAACAATTTGTTCGAGATTTTTGTGTTTTCGAGTTTTCCAAATTTGAGGATTTTATGGACGTAAATGAAAATGTGGGTGGTCTTGATAAAATTCATATGATTATAACTCTCCGTTATTATGAACTCTGTCGAGAGTCGATAGTGAGACTATTCAATTTCCTTTCTCGGTCAGTTCAACACAATTCGCGAAAAAAAAATTAAATGGACCACAAGGGAATGTCCAGTTTGTTTGAGATTTTCGTTTTGTCAATACTAATGTAATAGAGGGTTTAAAACTGGGCATTGTACCAAGTTTGAGATTTGCATGCTCGGGTGTAAATGCTCATTTTCTTAATGTAATTGACAAAGGATTATTTGAATTGAGTTACTACTGCATTTATGAACTTAATAGAGTTTGTTGCCAAGAGTTTTGGCCTGTGAATGTTAAACCAATGAAATTTCAACTGTGTTGGTGAGAACGATGACCAGTTAAAAAAAAATTGGTATGTGAATGATAAATTCATTTTATGACAATGATTTTAATTTTATAGCCATGTCTAAAATTGCTAATGAAAAGTCTCTTTTATTTCCATTTTTCAAACCAGAACAAGATCAACCCTCTTTGTGGAACTACAGAAAAAACAGTCGCAAACAAGTGGTGTTGACTTTTTTCCTGGAGGCGAAAGAAAATTTTTCTCCTATGAGTTTGCGAAAGAAAATTATTGCTTTTTATTTTGAGCTAGATATATTATCACCATTCAGCTGTTTTCTTGTCTAAAATAGATTTGCTTTTGCAGTTCAAGTTGATTACATACTTATCTCACAAGCAGTAGCCTATTTTAGAAATTGAAAAATGAGGGTAGTACGTCATATCATATTTTGCGAAATCATATTTCGAGAATTTTTAATATATCAAGGAATCAACTGATAAGTAATCTGGTAAATAATTAGTTTTTCTGATTACAATGATGAATTCGTAAGGTATAAATCAACTCTGACCATAAAATGAAAGAGTACGGAAATATTTTAATTTTTCAGCATTTATTTCTCGAGGGAATGGGTTAGCGAATCATTTATACATTTTTTAGACAGATCAATCTACTCAATTTTCGTCATCTCTTGTCCTATGACGCTCATTATTTTGAAAATTTTATGGATCAGCTTATGTCGAATTAGTGCTTTCTCAAATTTCCGTTTTATGTCATTTTCTGATTTTCATACAATCATACATGTCATTTTCCTTTAGATTGTTTTCAAATATATTCAGAATCTTTTTTGTGTGTTTTGCATCATGATGGAAGTATTTTGGGGGAAATTTAAATATGTAAGATTTTTTAATTTTAAAAATTGATTTTTTCCTCTCGATCAGCGCCACAATTTCAGTCGAATTAAAAAAAATATTCTAAAGAATTTCTTTTCAAGACCAGTTGGTGTTTGGTCTAAATTTAGCCTATATTGTCTGTGGAATTGAAGACATTTAAATATATTGAGTTTTTTATATAGAGCAATATCCACTAAATGTGCTTAAAGCGCTTTACAAGGGGTCCCTGGTCAACAGCAACATTTAACATGTTGGACAGGACAGGACATGACGCCTGTTAGGCGATATTACAATTCTTTGGACAGAGACAACACTGTTAAGGCCAGGTACTCATTTTACACCACGGTACGGTGAGAAAATGAGTAAAGAGCCTTTTACAAGAAATCACTCGAACCCATGACCTTCCGATATGAAAGCAAGTGTCATACCATAAGACCACATTGCTGCACATTTAATTTTTTTGGTGTGTGTTCGTCATCAAATTAGACCTCCTACCACCTAAAAACAACAGGGGAATACCAATATTGGCATTGCAATAAAAAAACGGATTTTTGACTATAGGTCCCCCTTTTAAGGTGAAATATTTCCTATCTCAGATGGTTTGTTTTAAGCGGACTGTAGTGCGTTCCACTGTGGGATTTTTTTTTTTTCATATAATTGTATTCACTGTCAGTGGTGACATATAATTTTACTGCCTAGTTTTGATCTCCATTACACACTATCCCTACCACTACCACCGGTGCTTTTACAGACTGAGTCCCTACCATCAGGGCTATTACGCACTGAGTCCCTACCACCAGCGCAATTAGCCACTGAGTCCCTACCACCAGTGATTTTGTAGACATTGGGTCCCTACCACCAGCGCAATTAGCCATTGAGTCCCTACCACCAGTGATTTTGTAGACATTGGGTCCCTACCACCAGTGTTATTAGCCACTGAGTCCCTACCACCAGTGATTTTGTAGACATTGAGTCCCTACCACCAGCGCAATTAGCCATTGAGTCCCTACCACCAGTGATTTTGTAGACATTGGGTCCCTACCACCAGTGTTATTAGCCACTGAGTCCCTACCACCAGTGATTTTGTAGATATTGAGTCCCTACCATCAGTGCTATTAGCACTGAGTCCCTACCACCAGTGATTTTGTAGACATTGAGTCCCTACCATCAGTGTTATTAGCCACTGAGTCCCTACCACCAGTGATTTTGTAGACATTGAGTCCCTACCACCAGTGTTATTAGCCAGTAAGTCCCTACCACCAGTGCTATTAGCCTTTGATTCCCTATCACATCACCACTGCAGTTAACCACTGAGTCCCTACCACCAGTGCTATTAGCCAGTAAGTCCCTACCACCAGTGTTATTAGCCATTGAGTCTATACCACCAGTGCTATTTGCCATTGAGTCCCTACCACCAGCACTATTGGTCACTGAGCCCCTACCACCAGTACAATTAGTTACTGAGTCCTTACCACCAGTGCTATCCAGCCATAGAGACCCTACCACCAGTGCTATTAGCCACTGAGTCCCTACCACTACCACCAGCCCTTTTACAATTATTACTATTAGCTGTTGAGTCCCTACCACCAGCGCAATTAGCCATTGAGTCCCTAACACCAGTGCTATTTGCCATTGAGTCCCTACCACCAGCGCAATTAGCCGTTGAGTCCCTTCCACCAGTGCTATTTGCCATTGAGTCCCTACCACCAGTGCAATTAGCCACTGAGTCCCTACCATCAGTGCTATTAGCCACTGAGCCCCTACCACCAGTGCTATTAGCCACTGAGTCCCTACCACCAGTGCTTTTAGCAACTGAGTCCCTACCACTTGTGCTATCCAGCCATAGAGACCCGCTGGGTGGGGATCCTGACCTCCCATAGCGGGCAGGGAGGTACATACTGTGTCTTCTATCCCCTTATATATCTGTTATCCAACATGCTTTCTGTCTTTGTCTCGGAATGAGATTACTTGGTTTTGTCCTGGCACTGGCCGGAAACCTAGCTGGGAGGGAAACAGTCAAATGCATAGTTATTGTTTTGGGAGATGATATTTTTTTCCGTGTAAATCATCTCTCTGTTATGTATTATTATTTTTATTTTGAATGTATAATGTAAGCATTTGAGTGTGTTCCTCTTTGTTGGATTTTGTGCTTTGTGTCTGGATGAGACTTGTAGGTGATTTCAAACTAAGTACATTGGTGGTATGCTCTTGGAATCTACATCTGATCCCTATTTGTTCTCAATTCCCCTTTGTCTTACTTTTTCTTGGGTGCTTTAATTGTAATTCTAGAACTTTTTACTATCCCATTTTCTTCCTTTTTACTGGCGCTGATATAACCCAAATGTGTTGCAAGCGCCGTAAAACCCTTAAAAAAAAAAAAAACAACATAGAGACCCTACCACCTGTGCTATTAGCCACTGAGTCCCTACCACCAGTGCTATCCAGCCATAGAGACCCTACCACCAGTGCTATGAGCCAGTGAGTCCCTACCACCAGTGTTATTAGCCACTCCCACTACCACCAGTGCTATTACTATTATTACTATTAGCCATTGTCATTGAGTCCCTACCACCAGTGCTATCTACCATTGAGTCCTTACCACCAGCGCTATTGGCCTTTGAGGCCCTACCACCAGTGCTATTAGCCATTGAGTCCCTACCACCAGTGCTATCCAGCCACTGAGTCCCTACCACCAGTGCTATGTGCCATTGGGTCCTGACCACCAGCGCTATTGGCCTTTGAGGCCCTACCACCAGTGCTATCCAGCCATAGAGCCCCTACCACCAGTGCTATCCAGTCACTGAGTCCCTACCACCAGTGCTATTACCCATTTGAGATAGAACAAAATTAACGTCACTCAGTTCTTTATTATCGTTTTTAGCCATTTTCTAAATGATTAGTTCTCATTGATTGTATCAAGACAAAACTATAAAAGGTTGAGGTTACACATCGATTAGTAGAGTGGTATCACGGAGATCAGTTTTCCCAAATAATTCCAGGTGATGGGGAAAAAACATCCGGTTAAAAAAGGTTTTGACGAAATATGCAGTGAAGACATGCGAAGGCAAAATATGCCACCGCACATAATAATAATAATAATAATAATAATAATAATAATAATAATAATAATAATAATAATAATAATAATAATAATAATAATAATAATAATAATAAATAATCTACCAATCCTTAAGTACAGCTAACTAAGCAATCTACACGACATTAAGTACGGCTAGCCTGCCAGTCTGGCTGTCATTAAGTACGGCTAGACTGGTAGGCTAGACGTACTTAAGTACGCCTAGACTGGTAGGCTAGCCGTCATTAAGTACGGCTAGCCTTTTCCTTTTTTGAAACAAACTGTGGAAGAGTAGAAATCTGTCTTAGTCTAGTCTTCTAAGTTGAGTCGTAGCCTACATCTAGTATATATCTCAGTCTACTTGGATTTTGCCTGTTATCCTTCATATGTCAATGATATACTGAAGTAGTCTGAATGTGACCATGATATTATATTATTATTTGATT
>NW_027623090.1:0-10800 GCF_034508935.2 Berghia stephanieae
TTTGACATTCTGAGCACTGGGCAGAAATCACGTCCCGTAAACACCTTTTCAGGCTGTCGAGACGCTCTGTTTTAATTAGACAGTCGGATTCCCCCTGTCCGTGACAGTTCTGAGACAGCGTGAGTGGGAGGTCGGGGTCGGTGTCCCCCGCGCAGCCAACGCGCCCCGCGAAGGGCGTCAGCCGAGCGAGGCCGCTCGGCCCGGGCCCCCACGGTTTCCGCGCACGTCTCTCCCCTCGGAGTGTCCCCTCAGGTGCGTGCGGTTCTGCCCGCTTCCTCCCCTAGCCCGACCGTCCCGGCCCTCAGAGCCAATCCTTCTCCCGAAGTTACGGATCCATTTTGCCGACTTCCCTTACCTACATTACTCCGGGACCAGAGGCTGCTAACCTAGGAGACCTGCTGCGGACATGAGTACGGCCGGGCAGCGAGATTGACGTGCCCTCGACGGGGTTTTCACGGACCGCCGTGAGCGCTCCGGACGCAGCCATGTCTTACGGCGACGCTTTTCGGCCTGGCCAGCCCTTTCTCCGGTCGACCCGATTCCAGGGCGAACCAGACCTTAAAAAGAGACGACGGCTCTCCCCGGTGCCCACGGCAGCGTTCCCCGTTCTGTCGGCGTCGCCGCGGCGCCCCCCACGCCGGAACGTAGTCGCGACGAGGGGGCCGTTCTCCGCCGCCCGGTTCCGAGCGAACCTTAACTGGATTCCCTTTCGGCGGTCGCAGGGTGACTGACAGGCCAGCGCGCGCGCCCGTTCGGCCGCCCGCCCGGCGCGTGTTTTCGTACCCGCTTCAGCAAGGGAGCTAACCCGCCCCTTAGGACCGACTCACACCCACGTACATGCACTGTTCCCGCGGAACCATTCCCACTTCGGCCTTGAAAAGTACTCTCCGTTCAATATTTGCTACTACCACCAAGATCTTCACCGCGGCGGCTCCGAACGGGATCGCTCCCGGACTTTCACGCCACCGCGGCGCACCTCCTACTCGCCCCGGCCTGCCCGGGGAGGGGAGTCGCACCCCTCCCGCTGGCGGGCGGCCCGGTGTGGGTCCGACGCTCAGCGCCATCCATTTTCAGGCGGGTCGGTTCGGCAGGTGAGTTGTTACACACTCCTTGGCGGTTTTCCGACTTCCGTGGCCACCGCCCTGCTGTCAGTACCGACCCACACCTTTTAGCTTTCCCGTGAGCGTCCTGCGTTGGGCACCACAACCGGCGTTCGGTTCATCCCGCAGCGCCAGTTCTGCTTACCAAAAATGGCCCACTCGGCACCCGTGATTCTAGGCCAGGCCCCGTGCGAGGCGGGTCTGGCGCCTCACCCGTTGAAAGTTTGAGAGTAGGACGAGGGCGTTTCGCCCCCGATGCCTCCAACCATTCGCTTTAACCGAGTGAAAATCGTTCCGTCGGCACCGGCTATCCTGAGGGAAACTTCGGAGGGAACCAGCTACTAGATGGTTCGATTGGTCTTTCGCCCCTACGCCCAAGTCGGGCGGTCGATTTGCACGTCAGAGTCGCTTCGAGCCTCCACCAGAGTTTCCCCCGGCTTCGCTCTGCTCAGGCGTAGATCACCATCTATCGGGTCCCGACGCCTGCACTCATGCTCCGACAGGGCCGTCAACGCGGCGACCGCCGGCCGGCGGTGCGCTCCGGGGACTCGGTGAGTCGCCCGAGAGATCCCGCCCTCGGCCCGCGAGGGCCTCTCGCTTTCACTTCGCCGTGGGGTTTAGTGGAAACCCTGCGGCTCGCACAGGCGTCGGACTCCTTGGTCCGTGTTTCAAGACGGGTCGGGCAGGTACCGGAATAACGCTGCGCACCTTTCGACGGACCGGAGCCGCCCGCCCGGAGGCCGAAACCCCCCGGGGCGAACCGCCGCCGTTTGTCCGCGGTCGACCACGGCACCCGAATACGACCGCTCTCGTGCCAACTCGCGCCCACGATCCGCAGGCCGACGACCCGCGTAGGGCGCGCGGACGAGACGGCCGGTGCCGGTGGCAGCGGAGACCCGCCGTGGTGGGGCACGCGCCCGACCCCCGAACTCGGAAGGCGTCCCCGTCTCCGGGGCGCCTCCGCGGGGGGCACGGGCGACCAGCCGCCACGGCGGGACACGTCGCTCGGCTCAGCCAGTTTACCCCTTGGCGGTTTCACGCGCTTTGCACCCTCTCTTCAGAGTTCTTTTCAACTTTCCCTCACAGTACTTGTTCGCTATCGGACTCGCGCAGGTACTTAGCCTTAGGTGGAGTTTACCACCCGCTTCGGGCTGCACTGCCAAGCAACCCGACTCCGGGGTCGAGGTCGGCGGAAGGGAGCGCCGCCGGCAAGGGCCTGGCACCCGCTCTGGGCAAGCCACGCTCGAGAAGACTCGCGCGGCGCTCCCGATCCCGCTCGACACCGACCCGAACGCTACAGCTCCCCGCGGGCACGGGCCCAGGGGTTTCAGCGCTGGGCTCTTCCCGCTTCACTCGCCGTTACTGGGGGAGTCCCCGTTGGTTTCTTTTCCTCCGCTTACTGAAATGCTTTAGTTCGGCGGGTACCCTCGTCCGATATGAGGTCGGCAGATCGCCCCATCCGTCGGGTTCGCCGCGCGTCGTTATACTTACTTCCCCGCATACCCCCACGAAGCCCTCGCTCGCGTGTACATCGAGCAGGCCCGAGGATTGAGGAAGAAGCAGCCGATCGCGTGCGTGCTTCCCCGTCTTCGGTGCGCGTCTTATTCGTCGTCCCCGCCCATACCCAGAGGCCGGGTGGGGACGACGTCTCCCGTGGTCAGACGGGAGCCCTCGATCTACGGCCGCCAGTCGGGCCGAGACCCGACCGGTACGGCACGTCGCGCCGCTCAGTCCCCCCGAGAAGACCGGTTGCGGCGACGTCGTAGGGCCGACCCTCATACGGACGTGGCCGGTGACTTACGCCCACGGCCGCAATTTGCGTTCAAGACGTCGATGTTCAATGAGGCAGCTGCAGTTCACACGACTCAATACGGCTGGCCGCACTCTTCATCGACGCGCGAGCCGAGTGATCCACCGCCAAAGGTTGTATTTATTTTCTCTCGCTTAAGGGCCAAACGACGACAAAGGGTGGGGGGGGCAAGCGTTGCGCGCGCGGTTACTCGCGGCGCAACGCCGCCGCCCCGTTTATCAGCCTGGACCGCTCCCCGGCCAGGGAGCAGCCCGGCCTCACCGGACAGTGTTTTAACCCTTCACCCGTCGGGGCGGGCGGCTGGGGGCAAAACGAAATCGGACGTGATCCTACCGAAGGTTCACCTACGGTAACCTTGTTACGACTTTTACCCTCTCGGGGCAGCGCAGTTCGGGCGACATCGCGACGACTGCGATTTCAGGAGCCGAAGCTCCGTCTCGCCGGCCACTCCGGGGCCCTGGCTGCGCCGTCCACCGAAGGTAGCGACGGGCGGTGTGTACAAAGGCAGGGACGTAGTCGGCACGGGATGCTGACCCGTGACTACGTGGCATTCCGAGTTCACGGCCCAACTCGCAGGAAGACCGACCCCGGACATGAAGACTCCTACGCTCACGGTCTACACCGCGCCGGCTGGCGCCACCACTGTAGCACACGTGCAGCCCAGGACGTCTAAGGGCATCACAGACCTGTTATGGCTCCATCTCGTACGCACTGCTCGAGGTCAATCCCTGCAGGACGCGGCCTGCGCGACGGCGGTCCGGGGCACCGCCTCTCCCTGAGTGGGAAGACCGACGCCCGACCCGAGAGCCGAACGCCGACCCAACCCGTGAGACGGACCCCTCTTGACCGCCGTTTGTTATCCGCCAGGGCAGAGTCTCGCCCGTTATCGGAATGAACCAGACGGATCGCTCCACGGGCTAGCAACGGCCATGCACCACCACCCACCGAATCATGAAAGAGCCTCAGTCTGTCAATCCACGCGGTGTCCGGACCTGGTAAGCTTCCCCGTGTTGAGTCAAATTGAGCCGCAGGCTCCACTCCTGGTGGTGCCCTTCCGTCAATTCCTTTAAGTTTCAGCCTTGCGACCGTACTCCCCCCGGAGCCCAGGCACTCTGATTTCTCCGGGGCCTCGCGAGGCTTCCCCACAGGGGACGTCCCCGCGTAACCGGTCGGCATGGTTTACTGTCGGAACTACCGCGGTACCTGATCGCGTTCGTTCCTCCGACTTTCGTTCATGATCAACGAAGGCGCTCTTGGCCGGTGCCTTCGCTCTTGTTCGTCCCACCGCGATCGTCGGATTCCACCCCTCCCGCGGTAGTACGCCGCCCCCCGGCCGTCTCTATAGACCTCGCCCACCGCCCCCACGGAGACCGGTCCCGTGGTTACATTGCGGGGCGGTGGCGTCATCACATCGTTCCGAGCAAAGCTGTGCGAGCACGACCTGCTTTGAGCACTCCAATTGATTCAGGGAGAACACCGCCCGTACCTTAGTGTCGGCCCAGATACGCCACGTACCAAGCCGACACGGCTTAAGACGGAAAGAGACTAAACCGGCAGCGACGGGCAAGCGATGCCCGGCGAGATCCGTCGCGAGGGTCCGGTTGCGGCACCGGAAGGCACCGCTTGCTCCATCCCCAAAACCACGACGGTGCATAATCGCCGGGGCAACGTCACCCGCGGTTTGTCGCTGCCGTCACCTCAGAGATCCAACTACGAGCGTTTTAAACGCAGCAACTACAACATACGCCATCGGAGCTGGAATTACCGCGGCTGCTGGCACCAGGCTTGCCCTCCGATAGGTCATCAACGGCACGTGTTTGGTCTACGCTCAATCCGACCGCTAGGCTCGCATGCGAGCCCAGCCCCGACATTTATCTTCACTACCTCACCGTGCTGGGAGTGGGTAAGTTGCGCGCCTGCTGCCACCCTTAAGCGTGGTAGCCGTCTCGCAGGCTCCCTCTCCGGGATCGAACCCTGATCCTCCGTCACCCGTAGCCAACACGGGGGGCTCTTGCCCGGGCCGTCTAAATTTGATGGGACGGCGAGCAAACGGGCACGCCGCTAACAGCGGTCGTCACATACCCAGAGTTCGCCTCAGCCTGGCGGGCGGCGTTAACCACCCGCCGCCGGTCAAGATCCTAATAAATGCGCCCTCTCCCCGCGGAGGTAACCCCGTTAGGAGGAGGACTCGTGTGCACGTATTAGCTCTGGGATTCCTACAGGTGTCCGGACAAACATCGCCCACCCCGTGTATTATCGCCGATATACTGAGCAGTTCGCGGCTTCCCCTTCTGTGTAGGGTGAGCATAGGCGTGCATGGCTTAACCCTCAAGACAAGCATAAGACTACAGGCAGGATCAACCTGGTAGCGTATCCATTTCCAACCCGGCGGGACGGACCCGCTGGGACAGGAGGCTACGGGCGGCCGACGACCGAAGCCCAGACGCCGAGAACTCCCAGCGCTCGACTCCTTCGCCGACGGCCCTTCTCGACTCTACCGCACAAACGTTCACCCCTTCGGCCTTCTCGCTGCTGGGTCGGACTGCTCCGACCGCCCGGACACGCTCGCGCTCACACGACTCTAGGTCCTCTACCGAGGAGCTAACCTGGGACCGACTCCGGACTCTCCGACCACCGCTCGTCCAGGCGCTGGTGACCGTGGGTGTACCAGAGGCCACCGCGCGCCTTTCGGCTCGCCTTGCTTCAATTTCAATTTTTCCGACCGACGACCGCCTTCCCTACTATACGTCCCAAACCCCTGGTAAGGTAGCCCTTTTCCTCTTGCGGACTACTAAAAAAAAAAATTTTTTTGGTGCAAATTCAGATTCGACCCCAGGCACGTATGGCAAACCCGAGCCCGACCTCCGAACAGCCCGAATTTCCCATCGCACTACTCTAGCGAAGTAGCGGGAACGCGTTTAACGCCGCGTAAACGGTCTTCCGAGCGAGTACAGGGCCCTAACGGGAAGGGCCCCGAAGTTCAAAACCGGTCGGCAATGGGGAGGTCCCAGTGCGATCATAGGTGGTGGGTTTATTTCATTCAAATTCGCTCCGTAGAGGAAATGCGCTCGACCAAAGTTTTTTCCCTCGGCCCTCGGAGGGCTTACCGCGGGAGCGTCCCGGCGCTAGAGTCCTTCTCGGCCGTAGCGAGAGCTTCTTACCCCAGGGACGCCCGTGCGGTAAAGCCTCGAATCGACGAGGCGATAAAATCGTATGAATAAAGCTCCCAAACCGGGATTTGAACCCCGGCAGGGTTGGCCGGCCCGTGGCCAACTCGATCGAGCCCGAGTCGTCGATCGCCCGACTCTAGCGAAGTAGCGGGAACGCGTTTAACACTCCGCCAAGCGAGTACAGGGCCCTAACGGGAAGGGCCCCGAAGTTCAAAACCGGTCGGCAATGGGGAGGTCCCAGGTGCGATCATAGGTGGTGGGTTTATTTCATTCAAATTCGCTCCGTAGAGGAAATGCGCTCGACCAAAGTTTTTTCCCTCGGCCCTCGGAGGGCTTACCGCGGGAGCGTCCCGGCGCTAGAGTCCTTCTCGGCCGTAGCGAGAGCTTCTTACCCCAGGGACGCCCGTGCGGTAAAGCCTCGAATCGACGAGGCGATAAAATCGTATGAATAAAGCTCCCAAACCGGATTTGAACCCCGGCAGGGTTGGCCGGCCCGTGGGCCAACTCGATCGAGCCCGAGTCGTCGATCGCCCGACTCTAGCGAAGTAGCGGGAACGCGTTTAACACTCCGCCAAGCGAGTACAGGGCCCTAACGGAAGGGCCCCGAAGTTCAAAACCGTCGGCAATGGGGAGGTCCCAGGTGCGATCATAGGTGGTGGGTTTATTTCATTCAAATTCGCTCCGTAGAGGAAATGCGCTCGACCAAAGTTTTTTCCCTCGGCCCTCGGAGGGCTTACCGCGGGAGCGTCCCGGCGCTAGAGTCCTTCTCGGCCGTAGCGAGAGCTTCTTACCCCAGGGACGCCCGTGCGGTAAAGCCTCGAATCGACGAGGCGATAAAATCGTATGAATAAAGCTCCCAAACCGGGATTTGAACCCCGGCACGGTTGGCCGCCCGTGGGCCAACTCGATCGAGCCCGACGTCGATCGCCTACAGAGCGGAACGCGTTAACACTCCCCAGCGAGTACAGGGCCACGGAGGCCGATCAAACGTCGCAATGGGAGTCCAGGTGCGATCATGGTGGTGGTTTATTTCATTCAAATTCGCTCCGTAGAATGCGCTCACAGTTTTCCTCGCCCGGGTCGCGAGGTCCGCGCTAGGTCTTCTCGGCCGTAGCGAGAGCTTTACCAGGGACGCCCGTGCGTAAGCCTCGAATCGCGAGCGATAAATCGATATAAGCCACGATGACCCCGCACGTGCGCCGGCCAACCTGTAAAGATGCGCGAACGAGGAATCGAACCCAAGACCTTATAAATTATATTATTATATTATATTATTAGTATTATTATAGTATATTATATATTATATATATTATTATTTATTATGTTATTATGTGGGATGTGAGTAAAGAGGCTTTTATCGAGTACTCAACTATGCGCCGAGCCAGGCAATCGTGCTCAAAGCGCTTTACAACGCGTCTACAGCCAACAGCAACACTTAACGTGCAGAGCGGGACACGACAGGACGGAGAAAACACTACTCACGGCCAGGTATTCGTTTTACATCTGATTACGGGAGAGAATGCGAGTAAAGAACCTTTCTATCGAGTACTCAACTATGCGCCGAGCCAGGCAATCGTGCTCAAAGCGCTTTATCAACGCGTCTACAGCCAACAGCAACACTTAAGCGTGCAGAGCGGGACACGACAGGACGGAGAAAACACTACTCACGGCCAGGTATTCGTTTTACATCTGATTACGGGGAGAGAATGCGAGTAAAGAACCTTTCTATCGAGTACTCAACTATGCGCCGAGCCAGGCAATCGTGCTCAAAGCGCTTTACAACGCGTCTACAGCCAACAGCAACACTCTAACGTGCAGAGCGGGACACGACAGGACGGAGAAAACACTACTCACGGCCAGGTATTCGTTTTACATCTGATTACGGGGAGAGAATGCGAGTAAAGAACCTTTCTATCGAGTACTCAACTATGCGCCGAGCCAGGCAATCGTGCTCAAAGCGCTTTACAACGCGTCTACAGCCAACAGCAACACTTAGCGTGCAGAGCGGGACACGACAGGACGGAGAAAACACTACTCACGGCCAGGTATTCGTTTTACATCTGATTACGGGGAGAATGCGAGTAAAGAACCTTTCTATCGAGTACTCAACTATGCGCCGAGCCAGGCAATCGTGCTCAAAGCGCTTTACAACGCGTCTACAGCCAACAGCAACACTTAGCGTGCAGAGCGGGACACGACAGGACGGAGAAAACACTACTCACGGCCAGGTATTCGTTTTACATCTGATTACGGGAGAGAATGCGAGTAAAGAACCTTTCTATCGAGTACTCAACTATGCGCCGAGCCAGGCAATCGTGCTCAAAGCGCTTTACAACGCGTCTACAGCCAACAGCAACACTCTAACGTGCAGAGCGGGACACGACAGAACAGAACGGAGAAAACACTACTTACTAGTTTTCCTTCTGAGTACGGTGAAAGCTGAGCACAAAGTTGAGAGTACCGTAGCGACCGAATTTTAAAAGATGCAGTTGGCGAATTCCGCTTCGCAGAAGCCTATTAAGGGAAGAAAAGAAAACAAAAACAAAAATCCCCCCAAATATTAAAAAAATAAATTAATTAATTAAAAAAAGTACAGTTGGCGAATTCTGCTTCGCAAAAGGCGAGTAAGGAATCGAAAAAAAAAAAAAAAAAAAAAAGAGAGAGAGAGAGAGAGAGAGAGAGAGAGAGAGAGAGAGAGAGAGAGAGAGAGAGAGAGAGAGAGAGAGAGAGAGAGAAAATGCGCGCAATGTCAACAGTAGCGCAGCGCACGAATGCTACAAAATGCAGTTGGCGAATTGCGCTTCGCAGAGGTCAATGTCAATGAGGTGACCCAAATTTAAAAAAAAAAAAATAAATTTAATGCGCAAAACGAAAACTAGCGCAGCGACCAGATTTGTTTAAAATATAGTTGGCGAATTCCGCTTCGCAGAAGCCTATTAAGGGACGCGAAAAAAAAAAAAGAAAAATTATGAAAAAAAAAAAAAAGGAAATAAAAAAAAAAAAAAATACAGTTGGCGAATCCCGCTTCGCAGAAGCCTATTAAGGGACAAAAATAAAATGCAGTTGGCGAATTCCGCTTCGCAGAAGCCTGTTAAAGGACAAAATAAAATGCAGTTGGCGAATTCCGCTTCTCAGAAGTCTATTAAGGGACTGAATAAAATGCAGTTGGCGAATTCCGCTTCGCAGAAGCCTGGTAAAGGACAAAATAAAATGCAGTTGGCGAATTCCGCTTCGCAGAAGCCTATTAAGGGACTAAATGAAATGCAGTTGGCGAATTCCGCTTCTCAGAAGCCTATTAAGGGACAATGGCGAATCCCGCTTCTCAGAAGTCTATTAAGGGACTAAATAAAATGCAGTTGGCGAATTCCGCTTCGCAGAAGCCTGGTAAAGGACAAAATAAAATGCAGTTGGCGAATTCCGCTTCGCAGAAGCCTATTAAGGGACTAAATAAAATGCAGTTGGCGAATTCCGCTTCTCAGAAGCCTGGTAAAGGACAAAATAAAATGCAGTTGGCGAATTCCGCTTCGCAGAAGCCTATTAAGGGACTAAATAAAATGCAGTTGGCGAATTCCGCTTCTCAGAAGCCTATTAAGGGACAATGGCGAATCCCGCTTCTCAGAAGTCTATTAAGGGACTAAATAAAATGCAGTTGGCGAATTCCGCTTCGCAGAAGCCTACTAAGGGACTGACAGGAAGGAAAAAACAAAATTGAAAAAAAAAAAAAAAAAAAAAAATGCAGTTGGCGAATTCTACTTCGCAGACAGCAAAGAAGGAAAACTAAAAGTGCCTCTGGACGGATTAGTGCCTCTGGACGGATTAGTGCCTCTGGACGGACTAGTGCCTCTGGACGGATTAGTGCCTCTGGACGGATTAGTGCCTCTGGACAGGTGGAGAGAAAAAAAAATTCTCCAAGTTCTAGGAGATAGAACTTTGAAGAAGTAAAGTAAAGTAAAGTAAATGTATTTATACGTGTTATGACACTCTCGCACCCGCCGCCGCCGCGCGCCGCACCGCCAGCATGCCGAGCCGAGCAGAGCAAGGACTCGAAGGCTGGCCGATCGGGCCGGGCCGTGCCGTGCCGGTGGAAAGGTGGCCGAGACAAACCCTGCTGGAGGGAAAATCTCAGCGTCCGGGGCTTAGTCTCAACGGATCGCCGTACCAGGACAGCTCTAACGCTTACAACACCCCGACGGAATACATGTGGTCCGCACGCGATTTCTTGCCCCTAACGGACGTGGATGATACCGACCCAGCCACGCGCACCACAGATCTAGCGCGCGTGACGAGCGGGCCGGTCACGGCACTAGCCGACGAACCCGAGGGTTGCCGGCTTAATGTTGCCTGCACGCTCAGGGCCCTAGCTAAGCTCACCCTTGCTCACCGGGCGGGGTTCCGACTTAGAGGCGTTCAGTCGTACTCCCACGGACGTAGCCTGGCGCCATCGGCCTGACGACCGGACGCGCGAACCAGAGGTCCGAACTCACCGTTCCTCTCGTACTGAGCAAGATTACCGTGGCAAGGGCGCTTCATCAGTAGGATAAAACTAACCTGTCTCACGACGGTCTAAAACCCAGCTCACGTTCCCTGTTGGCGGGTGAACAATCCGACACTTGGCGAATTCTGCTTCGCAATGATAGGAAGAGCCGACATCGAAGGATCAATCAGCGACGTCGCTATGAACGCTTGGCCGCCACAAGCCAGTTATCCCTGTGGTAACTTT
>NW_027623091.1:0-2500 GCF_034508935.2 Berghia stephanieae
TATATTATATATATATTATATATATATATATATATTTATATATAAAGCAATATCCACTAACATGCTCAAAGAACCATGTAGTAGTCCTAAGCTGACAGTAATACTTAACATGTAGAACGAGACATGACACCTGTTAGGCTATTTAACATCTTGTTCACTTCGACATAATACTGTTTTGAGCTGGTGTGTCACAAATATGATCTTTGTAAAAAAAAAAATGTGAAAGCTTCCTGTCCTAATATCCATTAAACATGCTCAAAGCCCTTTACATTATACGACAGCTTCCTGCCCTTTCAATATAATCGCCGCCCACTTATAAATTATGACAATAAAAGGATTTCCAAGTAAATACAATCAAATCGACGTTTACTTATTTCAGGTTGATAACCCAAAAGGGTTTATAGTGGAAATGTTGTTGTGCTCGAAGCTCGGAGAAATTAATTAGAACATTCAAATAGGATTCAATAGTCTGATGTCACGTCCGCCCAGCAACGAGGCCAGCTTGTTTCTAAACAAAGAAAATCGTTACTTTTTTTTTCATGCTGGCAATAATTTGTCACATGTCATGTGATCAGAATGTATAAAAGTCAAACATGATCAGTTTATAATGTTTTCTTCTCCTCTGGATACACTTTTTGCCCGTTGGAGAAGTATTTCATAAGGGCGTCCGCCATTGTTCCGATAGTTTAGAACCAGTTACTAAGTTACGAGGAAGTGACGTCACGACTGTTGAGCCTATTGAATGAAAGTGTCAATGTAATAAAATATCATCTGTCCTTGTCAATGAAATTCAACCTTCCAATCAATGTGACAAATTGTTATGCAGACCTGCCTATACTACGAAACATTCGTAAAAATCACCAATTTTTGCCTCCAACTTCAGAACTTGCTCATGAGCATCTCTAAGTCATTAAAACTTATAGAAAATGAAAGGTTGATGCCAGACTACATCATTTAAGGTTTTGAAGTTTTATTTAATCCTTGTGGTGGTAAATTGTTGATTTTTAAGGTCAACTATAGCGACTACAATTTTTATCTCCCAAAAAAATTCGAATTTTTAAATTTCCAAGTAGGCAGAAATGGTGATGGTCTCGTTGTTCTTGTGGAAATACTCTCAAACAATGGAAAATATTTCTCCACTACAACAATGTTTTTGTTTTGTTTAGTTTTTAAGGGTTTTCGGCGCTTGCGACACATTTACGTATATTCAGCGCCAGTTAAAAAGGAAGAAAATGGGATAGTAAAAGATTTTAAGATTACAATTAAAAGGACTTGAGGAAAAAGTAAGACAAAGAGGAATTGGTTCAAATAGGGAACAGATGTAGATTCAAGAGCACACTATCAGTGTACTTAGTTTGAGATCACCTAAATGTCTCACCAGACACCAGCGTAAGAGCACATTAAGAGGAATACACTCAAATGTTTACAATTATACATTCAAAATAACAAATATAAATAATAATAAACAGAGAGATGATTTACAAGGAAAAAAAATATCATCTCCCAAAAACAAAATATATATTTGACTGTTTCCCTCTCAGCCAGGGTACCCGGCCAGGGCCAGGACAAAAAAGTAATCTCATTCCAAGACAAAGACAGAAAGCAAATGGAAAAACATATAAGGGGGAAAAACGACACAGTAAGTGCCACCCTGCCCACTATGGGCCAGGAACCCCACCAGAAAACGTTTGATCAAGCCATAATTGCAGACCTGCCGACTTCAAATTGGAAAAATTTCGTAGTTTTCAGCGATTTAACACAGTAGACACTACAACTACCCATAAAAATTACCCATATTTTGATTAAATACATGGATTAATGCTTTAAAACAAAAAAACTCCTTCATATAGTAGCTCTGACAACAAAACTTTGCTTTCAAAAGTTTTTGAATTAAATATCTTTATATAAATGTCAAATAGGACCCAAAGATTCGTAGTTTTCAGGGATTATAACACAGTAGACACGACAACTACCCGTAAAAATCACCCATTTGGTTTAAATATACTAGATTTATGCTTTAAACTCTTCATATACTTACTCTGACAAAAACTTTGCTTTCAAGAAGTTTATTGAATTATATATCCTTATTTTAAATGTCAATTTTTTAGGACCAAAGAATTCGTACTTTTACTAAATTTTCGTAGTAGTTGGGAGGCCTGTATGTTTGTTTGTTTTTAAGTGTTTTACGGCGCTTGCAACACATTTAGGTTATATCAGCGCCAGTAAAAGGAAGAAAATGGGATAGAAAAAGTTCTAAAATTACAATTAAAGCACCCAAGAAAAGTAAGACAAAGGGGAACTGGGAACAAATAGGGATCAGATGTAGATTCCAAGAGCATACCACCAATGTACTTAGTTTGAAATCACCTACAAGTCTCATCCAGACACAAGCACAAAATCCAACAAAGAGGAACACACTCAAATGCTTACATTATACATTCAAAATAAAAATAATAATACATAACAGAGAGATGATTTACGAGGAAAAAAATATCATCTC
>NW_027623091.1:5000-12500 GCF_034508935.2 Berghia stephanieae
CCCTTGCAATGCTGTCTCCCTCTTGTTTCGAGACAACTATGGTGGGAATTAAAGAAGGAACAAAGTTGACGTCACTCAGCTCTTTGTCGTCATTTTCATCCAGCTCAATAGTGATTAGTTCTCATTGAATTATATCATTCAGACTATGGATATATCGAAATTAATGTCACTCATATTTTTGTTATTGTTTTTAGTTAGCATTTTTATAAGAAACACTAAGTTGTATTAATCAGACTATAGATAGTTCGAAGATGACGTCACTGAGGTCTTTGTTATTGTGTTTTGCCATCCGCGTTTATGAGTAATGCTCACTGAACTGTATTAACCTGACTATAAACGTTCATGGATACACACACTTTTGCGTGTTGGTCCGTTATACTTCCGGATGGCAATGTTATGAGCTTCTTAGCCAAGCGCATACCATCTATAACCTGACACTGGCCAACAAAGACAAAAAAGACTTCAAATGACAAGTCTTTGGCCACAAAAGAAAACAAATCGTGAGTTGTATTCAATAGGTCAACAAATGGAATCACTTGTTCTACTTCCATTAAACCACTTGGTCATGAAATATTTAATAATTTTATTGGAGGGGTGGAACTTACATATTCTTTCATTTCTTTGTAATCATCAAACCCTTTTTTTTCAAATCATGCATTAACTTTCACGCAAGCTCGTAGTGTTATTCGAAACGATACAGATAACTCGTTTAATAAATTCAAATAAACGAAAGAATCGTATACATATTAGAACTATCTCGGAGTGGAATGGGCTGGATGAACTGGTCATCATGGCACCACACCTAACCGATTTCATGGCCCGACTGACATGGGCCCGCGCCATGGCCGACTATAGTTACGTCATGGCCAGCGCCCAATGAGGACGCCGCTGAAATACAATCAGACCATTGGTTTCTTCAGCACCAACCATACAGATACAGATACAGATATATTTATCTTAAAACGGAGATATTGTTACCGAGCCAGGCCTACCTTCTTGTTCATCCAATCGCAATCTGGTGTTGCATCTAACCCATCTGGACTGTTCATCCTAAGGAGACACTTGATGAATCCATGGGCCGACCTGGCTTCGGAAGGCACAGGCGATAGAATGATAAAAGCCACCAATAAAATCAGACAAACTTTCTTCTCCATTTTTGAATCAAACTATCTAGATCTACAAGGCACAACTCGACAAGTTTACTGTAAACGTGGAATCTGATGTGTACAATGGAACTCCCCGAATATAATACATAGGTGTGTGTAAGTGTGTGTGTGTGTGTGTGTGTGTGCGTGTGTAAGTGTGTGTGTATAAGTGTGTGTGTGTGTGTGTGTAAGTGTTACGGTGGATTGGGTAACTATTAACCCTACACAGACCGGGTTTGATTCTAGTCTTATCGTTTCGTTTTTACCAAGAGAGCAGCATCTACCAATAAAAAAAAAGAAAAAGAAAAAATAAGATCAAAAATAAACAAAAAAACAAAAAACAAAAAAACAACACAAAGACAACAACAACAACAACAAAATCCCAACCCCAAAACACTTGAGCTTTATTCATACAGCGCAATATCCACTAAACGTGTTTAAAGCGCTTCACAAGGGGTCTCAAGCCAACAGCAACACTAAAATTGTAGGACGAGACGTGCGTGAGGCCTGTTATATTATTTTTTTCTGAAGGAGACTCAACTATACGCAGCTTATAGTGAGGCTCGAACCCATGACCTTCCAATCTGAAAGCGAGTATTATATGCACTAGACTGCATGCATAGCCGCACAAAAAAGAACCAAAAGAAAACAAAACAAAACAAAACAAATCAAAACATTTAGGCCTACTGGTATACTATGGTACATGATTATAAAAATTTTTGAGTGTTAAAATGTGACCCTTCGCCTCAAAACGGGATTAAGTCGGGTTGGTTAAGATGTTGAAAATTGAATTTATAGCCAGAAATATCAGACTTGTGTTGAGTTTTAATGTTTTATTGAGGAGAATGGCAACCATATTTTGGGGTGCGAATGCCAATAATTTATATTTTTGACCAGTTTAACATTTAATTCAGATTTTAAGCATCTGGTTCGTTCCGATATTATACCGATTTGAGACGATGGGTCACAAATATGAATCCGTCTCGCCGTGAAAGAGGTAAAGAATGAAATGCCTGGGACGTCACGCCTATCACTGACAATAGAGGTAAATCAGACGGAACGACGATACATCCAGCTACAATTTTAAACAATTGAGCTTTTTATAATATAGTGCAATATTCACTAAACGTGCTCAAAGCGCTTTACAAGGGGACACTCGCTTTCTTTTCGGAAGGTTCTGGGTTCGAGTTCGAGCCTCGCTCGACGTATTGTTGAGTCCTTGGAATAGGCTCTTTACTCACATTCTCTCACCGTACTCAGGTGTAAAATGAGTTCCTGGCCATTAACAGCGTTTTACTTGTCCGAAAAATTGCAATATCGCCTAACAGGCGTCATGTCCCGTCCTATTTGTTAAATGTTGCTGTTGACCAGAGACCCCTTGTAAAACACTTTGAGCACATTTAGTGGATATTGCACTATATAAAAGCTCAATTATTATTTTATTTTTTTGACTTCGGCGGAAAATGGAGAGCGGAATTGACTTGTCCGAGAGCCTTACAATGGAAAGCCATCCTAAGTATAGATGGTATGCGCTTGGCGAAGAAGCTCATAACATTGCCATCCGGAAGTATAACGGACCAACACACCAACTCTGTGTAACCATGAACGTTTATAGTCAGGTTAATACAGTTTAGTGAGAACAACTCACAAACGCGGATGGCAAAAACAATAACAAAGGCCTGAGTGACGTCATCTTCGAACTATCTATACATCCGGATGGCAATGTTATGAGCCCCTTAGCCAAGCGCATACTATCTATACCCAGGTCGTTGAGGCTACATCTATTTCTTGTGTCATTGATTCGTCCTCTTTATTTCTCTGCTTACCGATCATTTCCAGTGTTTTCTAAAAACGGCTGGCTGGCTTACCAGCAGAAAAATGGATTTTTTAAACTCAAACAATCTCTCTACAAAACAACATTATGTTCTTATTGGCTATGTGGTCTAGTGGTATGACACTCGCTTTCGGATCGGAAGGTCCTGGGTTCGAGCCTCGCTCGGCGCATAGTTGAGTCCTTGGAAAAGGCTCTTTACTCACATTCTCTCACCGTGCTCAGGTGTAAAATGAGTACCTGGCCGTTAACAGCGTTGTCTTTGTCCGGAAAATTGCAACTTCGCCTGACAGGCGTCATGTCCCGTCCTACATGTTAAATGTTGCTGTTGACCAGGGACCCCTTGTAAAGCGCTTTGAGCACATTTTAGTGGATATTGCGCTATATAAATGCTCAATTTATTGTGGGAAAACGGTTTGGTCTATCACTATCGGTTGTCATAACGTGTCAAGTTATGTAGTTTAAAATATAAGCCGGGATGCAAAAAATCATGGCACCACATTATTTAGTCTTGAAACTTTGGAGGAATTTGCAATATTCCGTGCGCGCGCACGGGACTTTAGAACATACTATTGATGCCTTGCGCTTCGCCAAAATACTCACAACATCCGCCAGACAGATATAACGTATCACACAAAACTATGTGTAACTTGAACGTTTATATATATATATATATATAATTATATATATATATATATATATATATATATTGTCTTATAGATAGTTCGAAGATGACGTCACTCAGGTCTTTGTTATTGTTTTTTGCCATCCGCGTTTATGAGTAATGCTCACTGAACTGTATTAACCCGACTATAAACGTTAATGGATATACACAGTTTGTGTGTTGGTCCGTTATACTTCCCGATGGCAATGTTATGAGCTTCTAAGCCAAGCGCATACTATCTATTGATAGAATTTAGTGAGAAATAATCATTTAACGGCTGGCTAAAAACAATAACAAAGAGCTGAGTGCTCTATCTATAAACGTTTAAGGTTACACACAGTTTTGTGTATTGGTTGGTATAGATAGTATGCAGATGACGTCACTCAGGCCTTTGTTATTGTTTTTGCCATCCGCGTTTGTGAGTTGTTCTCACTAAACTGTATTAACCAGACTATAAAAGTTCATGGTTACACAGAATTTGCGTGTTGGTCCGTTATACTTCCGGATGGCAATGTTGTGAACTCCTTGGCCAAGCGCATTCTATCTATATCCCGCTGGCTGATGTTGTGCGTATTTTACATAACCGCATAGTCTGAATAACGACTTTAACTGCGTTATGAATTTATACAGGGTGTTTATTCGTGCGTTGAAAAAAAAAAAAAAAAAAAAAAAAAAAAAAAAAAAAAAAAAAAAAAAAAACGTTTGCCGCTCCCACAGTTTCGGTTTGACTTAATGGTTGAATGATTTCTATAGCCGCTGTGTCTCTTTAGAAATGTAATTCTATAAGCACTGCAATGGTTGATTGATTTCTATAGCCACTGTGACAGTTAATTCAAACACAAAACAATGTTTCTAAATTCTTTAGTAGATTAGAAGATAAATTTAAAGCATGGATAGACCAATATCAAGAAAGGGGTTCTGGTTTTGTTTTTAGAAATATTAAAAGTGTAGAAGTAAAACAATATAAATATGATTATCAAAAAGCTTCATCTTTTATTCCTTTACAATTTAAATCAAGTAATATTATTAATGTTCAAAATAAAAATGATAACAAATGTTTTCTTTGGGCTTTATTGTCTAAATTATATCCTGCTAAAGATCATAAAGATAGAGTAAGTAAATATAAACCTTATGAAAATAATATTAATATGGAAGGTATAGAATATCCTGTATCCTTAAAAGATATATCAAAAGTAGAAAAACAAAATAATCTAAGTATAAATGTATTTGCTTTAGAAAAACAAGAGAACAAAAATTCTTTATATCCAGTTTATGTTTCTAATATTGAAAGTGAAAATATAATTGATTTATTATACATTGAATCAAATGAAAATACTCATTATTGTTTAATCAAAGACTTAGATAGTTTTAGATATGATAAAAAACATAAAAATTTTACATGTAGGAATTGTCTACAAGGATTTCAAAGAAAAGAAACTTTAGAAAAACACAAAGAAATATGTCTTAATCATAAACATTGTAATGTTAAGATGCCAAAGAAAGATGATAATATTCTTAAGTTTAATAATCATCATTTTAAAAACAGATTACCATTCGTTATCTATTCTGATTTTGAATCGAGTAATATTCCTATAACAACAACACAACCTCATCCAGAAGAATCTTATACAAATCCAATCTCTAAACAAACAGTTAATAGTTATGGTATCTATGTTCATTCTGATTATCCAGAAATATACAAACCACAATACTTTCATTATGTTGGTAATGATGCAAAAGAGAAATATGTAGAAAAGGTAATAAAGATATACAAACAAATAACATATCAAATGTATTTAAAAGAAAATAAAGAACCAATGTTAAATAAATATGAAGAAGAACAATTTCAAGAAGCAACAAAATGTTATATCTGTCATAATAAATTTAATGAAAACAATAAAGTAAGACAACACAATCATCTTTCAGGAAAATATAGAGGAGCAGCATGTCAATCATGTAATACAAAAGAAGGAAAAAAAATAATTCCACCTGACACTTCCTATTGGCTCCCACTCATTTTTATTTTTCTCCTCCTCAGACACTTCCTAGTGGCCCCCCTCTAGACCTCCATAATTTTTTTTTTTTTTTTTTTTTTTTTTTTTTTTTTTTTTATGGGTGGTCCAGACACTCTCAAATGCCTTACTACTGACTTTAACTGCGTTATGAATTTATACAGGGTGTTTATTCGTGCGTTGAAAAAACAAAAACAAAAAAAAAAAAAAAACAACAACAAAAAAAACAACCCTGAACAAAAACTTCACGTCTTTGGTTATTCATGTAAGACGGTAATAATATTTTTGTTATTTGGTTAGAAGGACAGAAAGTGTATAATTAGATACGTTCAAGAATGAATATGGCTGCCCTAGGCCCTGTCTCTATGGACGCTTGTCGTGAATGTGTAGGAGATCGTGCTAAATGGTGCAAGACAGCTGGTTTTTCCAAAACTTGTTAAGTCAATTTATCCACTTTTTGAGATTTTGCCGTCCTTGATCTAACACTTGAAACAAACTTTTTTCTAAGCATCATTTGGCATAAAGAAATGTCCATAAATTAGGCAGCTATTTCGACGTGTACTTATTTGCAGGTCTGATAACCCAATTCCTTATGGGCCCATTGTTGTAATGGAAATATTAAAAAATGAGGGAAAATATAGTCCATTACAACAATGTTAAACTAGGCCCACAATTAGATTCAGTAGTCTGAAGTCACGTCGCCCAGCAATGGCGGACATCTTGGTTCTAAACAAAGAAAATCGGTACTTTTTATTCTTCATGCTGGCTAGAACTTTTCATATGCCTTGTGATCAGAATGTGTAAAAGTCAAAACATGATCAAATTTATAGGGTTTATTTTCCATCTGGATACGCTTTTATGCTCGCCGGAGACATATTTCATACGGGCGTCCGCCATTGTTCCGATAGTTTAGAGCCAGTGTTACTAAGTTACCACGCGTCATTAGGAAGGAAGTGACGATACAACTGTTGAAGAGTATTTTGTTCGGATGTCAGACCTGCATATTTGTACACGTCGGGCTATATAAATTTGAAGTTGAATCATGATAAAATATTAGACCGAATGAGAAATTTCAGGGCAAAAAAATCCCCATAATGTCCAAATGAGACAAAATAAGAATTAATTGAGCTTTATATAGGGCAATATCTACTAAATGTGCTCAAAGCGCTTTACAAGGGGTCCCTGGTCAACAGCAACATTTAACATGTAGGACGGGACATGACGCCTGTTAGACATAATTACAATTTTTCGGACAAAGACAACGCTGTTAACGGCTAGGTACTCATTTTACACCTGAGTACGGTGAGAGAAAGTGAGTAAAGAGCCTTTTCCAAGGACTCAACTATGCGCCGAGCGCGAGGCTCGAACCCAGGACCTTCCGGTCGGAAAGCAACTGTCCTACCACTAGACTACATAGCCGCACAAGTGAGAATAGTGAGAATAACTCATAAACCTGGATGTCCCAAAGCAATAACAAAGACCAGAGTGACGTCAACTTCATACTATCTATAGATAGTATGCGCTTGTCTAAGAAGTTCACAACATTGCCATCCGGAAGTATAACGGACCAACACACAAAATTGTGTGTAACCATGAACGTTTATAGCCTGGATAATACAGTTAAGTGAGAATAACTCATAAACCTGGATGGCTAAAAGCAATAACAAAGACCAGAGTGACGTCAACTTCAAACTATCTGTTGTCTGGTTAAAAGAGTTTGGTGAGAATAAGTCATTAACCTGGATGGCAAAAAGCAATAACAAAGACATGAGTCACGTCAACTTCGTTCTTTCTATAGATAAAATGAAGTTGACGTCACTCAGGTCTTTGTTTTTTTTTTTTTTTTTG
>NW_027623091.1:15000-28364 GCF_034508935.2 Berghia stephanieae
AAGAAGAAGAAGAAGAAGAAGAGAAGAAGAAGAAGAAAGAAGAAGAAAGAAGAAGAAGAAGAAGAAGAAAGAAGAAGAGAAGAAGAAGAAGAAGAAGAAGAAGAAGAAGAAGAAGAAAGAAGAAGAAGAAGAAGAAGAAGAAGAAGAAGAAGAAGAAGAAGAAGAAGAAGAAGAAGAAGAAGAAGAAGAAGAAGAAGAAGAAGAAGAAGAAGAAGAAGAAGAAGAAGAAGAAGAAGAAGAAGAAGAAGAAGAAAGAAGAAGAAGAAGAAAGAAGAAGAAGAAGAAGAAGAAGAAGAAGAAGAAGAGAGAAGAAGAAGAAGAAAGAAGAGAAGAAGAAGAAGAAGAAGAAGAAGAAGAAGAAGAAGAAGAAGAAGAAGAAGAAGAAGAAGAAGAAGAAGAAGAAGAAGAAGAAGAAGAAGAAGAAGAAGAAGAAGAAGAAGAAGAAGAAGAAGAGAGAAGAAGAGAAGAAGAAAGAAGAAGAAAGAAGAAGAAGAAGAAGAAGAAGAGGAGGAGGAGGAGGAGGAGGAGGAGGAGGAGAAGAAATAATAAATGTAATAATAGAATTGATAACAATAATGATGATAATAATAGCGATAATGATGATGACGATGATGATGAGACGATGATGAAGATGATAATGACGACGACGACGGCAATCTAAATATCAAATTTAACGTTGGTACCACTAATATTCATACTGACCTTTCATCATTTTTTGCCCTCATCTTTATCAGATAGCCTTCTTCCTGCCCTCCCCTTCCCCTCCCTTGCAATGCTGTCTCCCTCTTGTTTCGAGACAACTATGGTGGGAATATAAAGAAGGAACAAAGTTGACGTCACTCAGCTCTTTGTCGTCATTTTCATCCAGCTCAATAGTGATTAGTTCTCATTGAATTATATCATTCAGACTATGGATATATCGAAATTAATGTCACTCATATTTTTGTTATTGTTTTTAGTTAGCATTTTTATAAGAAACACTAAGTTGTATTAATCAGACTATAGATAGTTCGAAGATGACGTCACTGAGGTCTTTGTTATTGTGTTTTGCCATCCGCGTTTATGAGTAATGCTCACTGAACTGTATTAACCTGACTATAAACGTTCATGGATACACACACTTTTGCGTGTTGGTCCGTTATACTTCCGGATGGCAATGTTATGAGCTTCTTAGCCAAGCGCATACTATCTATAGAGGGTAATGTCACACAGTTGTATGTGTGTGTGTGTGTGTGTGTGTGTATGTGTGTTGGTACGTTAAATCTGGCTGGCCGAATGTTGTGAGTAAATTACCTAAGCGCACAGCATCAATAAACGTTCAATGTTACACATAGTTTTGTGTGTTGGTACCTTAAATCCGGCTGGCGGGTGTTATGAGTGTTTTTGTCTAAGAGCATAGCATCAATAGGGAATTCGTTAGTTATCCATCCCTCCTCCCGGCACACACACGCACACACACACACACACACACACACACACACAATAAACTGAACACGTATGGGACAGGTGTATGATACTACATCTCTATCTCTCTCCCTATCTCTCTCGTCACTCGTGTCTTTGTTATTTTTTTATATTTTTTTTTTTTTGCCATCCACGTTTATGAGTAATTCTCACTAAACCGTATCAACCAGACTATAAACGTTCATGGATACACACAGTTTTGTGTGTTGGTCCGTTATACTTCCGGATGGCAATGTTGTGAGTTTCTCAGCCAAGCGTACACTATCTATAGATAGAACGAAGATGACGTCACTCCGGTCTTTGTTATTGCTTTTTGCCATCCGCGTTTATGAGTAAACTGTATTAACTCGACTATAAACGACCATGGTTACATAAGTTTTTTGTTGATCCGTTATACTTCCGGATGGCAATGTTATAAACTACTTAGCCAAGCGCATACTATCTATAGATAGAATGAACACAGCCCTCACCCCGCTTCTGATCATTGTCATCGTTAACTTATAGATAGTATGCGCTTGGCCAAGAAGCTCATAACATTGCCATCCGAAGTATAACGGACCAACACACAAAACTGTGTGTATCCATGAACGTTTATAGTCAGGTTAATGCAGTTCAGTGAGCATTACTCATAAACGCGGATGGCAAAAAACAATAACAAAGACCTGAGTGACGTCATCTTCGAACTATCTATAGATAGTATGCGCTTGGCTAGGAAGCTCACAATATTGACATTCTGAAATATAACGGACCGACACATAAAACTATTTGTAACCATGGACGTTTATAGATAGTTCGAATATGACGTTACTCTGGTCTTTGTTATTGTATTTTGCCATCCGCGTTTATGAGTAATGCTCACTGAACTGTATTAACCTGACTATAAACGTTCATGGATACACACAGTTTTGTGTGTTGGTCCGTTATACTTCTGGATGGCAATGTTATGAGCTTCTTGGCCAAGCGCATACTGTCTATAGCCTGGTTAATACAGTTTTGTGAGAATTCCTCATAAACGCGGATGGCAAAAAACAATAACAAAGACCTGAGTGACGTCATCTTCGTTCTGTCTATAGATAGCTCGACGTCACTCCGGCCTTTATTTTTTTTTTTGTTATTTTATTTTTTTGTTTGCCATCCGCGTTTATGAGGAATTCTCACAAAGTTTACAAAGTTTTTCTCCTCTGGATACACTTTTATGCTCGTCGGAGAAGTATTTCATAAGGGCGTCCGCCATTGCTCCGATTGTTTAGAACCAGCTACTAAGTTACTAAGCGTCATTACGAGGGAAGTGACGTCACGACTGTTGAACCGTATTACACCGTAGCCATCGTTATGTTATAGCCTGATACTGAAATCCAAAAGGACTGGCAGTTTGACGTGTCATTATTTGTTTTTTGCACCCCTAAGTGAGTTGTCGTTAGTAGAGCTCATGGAAACAAGTTATTTCATTGGTTGAACTATTGAATACAACTCACGATTTGTTTTCTTTTGTGGCAAAAGACTGGCATTTTGACGTCATTTTTTGGTCAGTATCAGGCCATAACTTTACGAAAGCCACGATTACAGTGACGGAAGGACTTCTGTAGTTTCCACATCACTCTGATGAGAGGATTATTTGTGCGTTCTTATAGATAGTTCGAAGATGACGTCAATCAGGTCTTTGTTATTGTTTTTTGCCATCCGCGTTTATGAGTAATGCTCACTGAACTGTATTAAACTGACTATAAATGATCATGGATACACACAGTTTTGTGTGTTGGTCCGTTATACTTCCGGATGGCAATGTTATGAGCTTCTTAACCAAGCGCATACTATCTATAAATTGGGTGGGCATTTTATAGCGTGCAAAACAATCTGAAACCTGGGACTTGGCGACGATAAACTTGTGCGGCTATGTTGGTCTAGTGGTATGACACTCGCTTTCGGATCGGAAGGTCCGGGGTTCGAGCCTCGCTCGGCGCATAGTTGAGTCCTTGAAAAAGAGTTGAGAAAGACTTCCGTAGTTTTACAACACGCCTGAAGATGAGATTTTTTAAAATTATTATCGCAGGGAGACCTCAGGAAGCCCACCCCCCCCCCCCCACCCCGCAATCTTTATTATCGGGGCGAAACCCCCGAACCCCTCTTCAACCCTAACTAAAGATACTATAATCTGATAAAACAATGTTTGGGCTAAAGAATGGGAGCGATCTATATTCATGTTTTCGTCCAACCAGGTCATCAATCACATGATTTGTTGCTGTCCAACGATTGGATATTTCTTAACAAATGTAAACACTCTGCTTTGTTTACAAATGTTCTAAACATACCCATGTGTCGAGCTGAATCAAGTGACCAATCGTGATGTTATATATTTAATAAGCTGTGAACACTTTTCACTAAGTGGGTCACTTTGAGCACATTTTGCAATGTGATCAATGACCTCGAACACATGGAAAGTTAATATAGATAGTTCGAAGATGACATCACTCAGGCCTTTGTTATTGTTTTTGTCATCCGCGTTTGTGAGTTGTTCTCACAAAAACTGTATTAACCAGACTATAAAAGTTCATGGTTACACAGAGTTTGTGTGTTGGTCCATTATACTTCCGGATGGCAATGTTGTGAACTCCTTGGCCAAGCGCATTCTATCTATAGATCATGCCCATTAGTAGCTAAAAATATAATAAAACTGCTGTGAAACTACGGAAGTCTTCCCAAGAGTCTTCACTCATTTTCTCTCACCGTACTCAGGTGTAAAATGAGTACCTGGCCGTTAACAGCGTTGTCTCAGTCCGAAAAAAATTGAAAAATTTTCTAACAGGCGTCATGTCCCGTCCTACATGTTAAGTGTTGCTGTTGGCCAAGGATCCCTTGTAAAGCGATTTGAGCACGTTTAGTAGATATTGCGTTATATAAAAGCTCAAGTTACAGCTCAATACGCTTCAACAGTCGTGACGTTCCTCCCTCGTAATGACGTATGGTAACTTAGTAACTGGCTCTAAACTATCGGAACAATGGCGGACTCCCTTATGAAATATTTCTCTTACGACCATAAAAGCGTATCCAGAGGAGAAAAAAAAACATAATAAATCTGATCATGTTTTGACTTTTACACATTCTGGTCACAAGACATATGAAAAGTTCTAGCCAGTATGAAGAATAAATAGTACCGATTTTCTTTGTTTAGAACCACGATGGCCGCCGTTGCTGGGCGACGTGACATCAGACTATTGAATCCAATTTAAACTTACCTTCTTGTTCATCTCACTACAAGCGTATGCATTTTGATGTAGCCGTTGTGGTGGAGAGTTCAACCTAAGAAGACACTCGATAAATCCAATAGGCGCTCCGGCATCAGAAGGCACAGGCGATAGAATGATAAAAGCCACCAACAAAATCAGGTAAAATTTATTTTCCATTTTTTCTATTTTTTTGGATCAAGGCTCCAGGACGCAACACGACTCAACTCAACAATCGCAATGACCCAGACGAATCAAATCGAATGTGTACAAAGAAGGAACACCCTGAATAATAATTTGTAAAATGTTCTCACGGTCATCAGAGCTGCCAGATGGTCAGAATTCCTCTTGGCCAATTTCAACTACAAAAATGGCCAAATAGAACCTCACTACTAAAACTGTAATTCCTTTGAAAAAAAACAAACAAACAAAAAAACTGGTCGGCTCTGATAAATAAAAAATAGACTAATTTTTAAAAAAACTAATGTTTTTCTTTATTTAGAAAAATTCATAGAAACATAAATAGACTATGTGTGGCCAATTTCAACTACAAAATTGGTCAAATAGAACCTCACTTCTCAAACTCTAATCATTTGAAACAAAACTCATCGGTTCTGATAAACAAAAACTCGACTAAATTCGGCAAAAACTGTTTGTTTGTTTGTTTTTAATTTTTAAAATGTAATAGTAACATAAATAATGGATATTCGAGTGGCCAATTTCGGCCACACACGTCGCAATCTTGCAGCCCAAGGTTACGGTGTTTTAGGGTAGATATTATTAATCCTATACAGGCCGAGTTTGGATTTGGCCTAATCTTACGTGATAACGATGTAAGGTGATTACCACGAATTCAGTACACGATAGGTTTAGAATCAAGCATTGACCGCATTAGGTTACAGCCCTCACAGTATAATATTATTATCGATAGGTGGATAGATGGATTAACCCTCTCAGTCCTAGAGGTTTTTGTTACTTTTCAAAATTTGAAGAAAAAAAAAATATTAAAAATGAGCATGTTTATATTTTTTTTTCAACTATCATTAACATGCGGGAAAAAAATGAAAACATTATCTTTGATACTACGCCTATAATTTGTCTCAGAAAAATGTAATAAATAGGCATGGGGTAAATGTAACCTGGGTAAACTACGGATATAGTCGGTGTTCGGGTTGAGTGAGTAGCTCTCTCATTATCCACTATTTATTTAGGATTATTCCATAATAAATTACATTTACTTACTCAACTCAAACATTAACTCTTTCATCGCTGACGTCATATTTGCATTTCCATCACAAAATGGCTGACACCTGATTGAGGCAGCATGAGAGTGACAAGCTAAGACAAAGCGACATTCGAATTCGGCGCAAAATCTCCATTAAAATACCCCTCTAGTACCAATACTCTTCAACAGTCGTAACGTCACTTCCTAATGACGCATGGTAACTTAGTAATTGGCTCTAAACTATCGGAACAATGGCGGACTCCCTTATGAAATATTTCTCCGACGAGCATAAAAGTGTATCCAGAGGAAAAAAACGCATTATAAATCTGATCATGTTTTGACTTTTACACATTCTGATCACAAGACTTATGAAAAGTTCTCGCCAGCATGAAGAATAAAAAGTACCGATTTTCTTTGTTTAGAACCACGATGGCCGTCGTTGCTGGGCGACGTGACATCAGACTATTGAATCCAATTGAATGTTCTGATGAAAGACATGATAGCATTGGTTCAATTTATAGTACTTTTATTGTTTTTGCCTTTGAAAACATGCCGCACTGTGCGGCCATTGGCCAATAAAACATATTCTGCTCTGACCGCACTGTGCGGCCAATGGCGCTGAAAGAGTTAATCGTTATTTTTACGTTCAACTCTTTGTTATTGCTTTTAGCCTGTCATTTTTATGTCTAATTCTTACTGAACACTGGGGCTATGTGGTTTTGTGGTATGACACTGGCTTTCGGATCTAAAGGTTCTGGGTTCGAGCCTCTATCGCACGTAGTTGATTCCTTGGATCATGGAAAAGGCTCTTTACTCACATTCTCTCACCGTACGCAGGTGTAAAATGACTACCTGGCCGTTATTATATCTACACCATTAAGACGCCGGAGCTTTTAACTTTGATTGTATAATCTTCAAGGATCAAACCCAAGCCCGCTGTACTACACTATAACCTCTTACCAATTGCCTGGAAGCGGAATTTTACGAGTCCAATCCTATTATCAGAGGAATAGATCATCCAAGCCCATCAACTGCCTGGAAACGTAAACTTACGAACCTGACATATTATCATAAGTTACGTAAAATATTCATATCTCTATTTGTAACTGTCACGATCACTGTTTATCTCTTTTAATTAAATTTCATCATTATTTTTATTTCATTGTAAACAAATCGTTAATTGTTTTTCATTTATAGTAACTAGTAAATTCTGGGGCCTCATTCTACATAGATCTTTATGCATAGTCGAGTAGCTCTTTACTCACTTGAGACCATGACATTTTGGAGGGGACACATATAAAGAATTGAATTTATTTAGTTACTTATATCTATTTCATCTAACCTTAAAGTTTAAATTGTAAAACTCTTAATTGCCCCACTTGATCATATTTTAATTGAACTCCCTATTTACAGGATTATTTTTTTTTCTTTTTCATTTCTTCATTTAAATGGAATAGCAATTTATCCATTCATTCTTTCATTCAAATTGAATAGCATTTTATTGATTCATTCCTTCATTCATTTATTCATTTATAAATTATTCATTCATTCATTGTACATTCATTTATTCATTCATTCATTCATTCATCCATTCATTCGTTTATTCACTCATTTATCCAATCATTCATACATTTATTCCTCCCTTCATTCTTTCATTCATACATTATCCATTCATTCATTCATCTATTCACTCAGTTTTTCATTCATTCATTCATTCCTTGTCCACTTTGTTATTATATCACTCATTTCATTTTGTTGTTTGCCTCATTCATGAATTGTTTTCAATATGTTTACATTCCATAACGATTCATTCACCTATCATCCAATCACTCAGTGTTGTGAACACATTTTGTAACTATTGTAAATCTTACGATATCTTATTGTTTTGTATTTCAGACATCACTGTTAAACACTCTTCAATGCCTAATTACAATTGTTGAACAACCATTGAACAAGAGAGAGGTCCCAGCCACGAACTGAGTTGGTAGATATATCCTTCATTATTCTCTTTTACATGAGTTGGGCATCACATAGTAACTATAGACATCGTGATTTGTTTTGCATAGTGATTTGTTTTAAATGCATTTTTGGCATATTACTGTTACCGAAAACCACTTATATATTATGTTCTGAAAAGTGAGTCTTTAAAAACTAAATAATAATAAAAGGAGTCTACTAGCCGTCGTGTTATATTTAGTGATAGATAACTTGGGATTATTTTGGCATCCTATTATTGTTATCACACTCTAGTATATTAGCGTCATTGCGAATAATTGTACACAAACTAACGACGAGTCACACACATTGGTGATACATTTTTCGTAGTAACATAGTTTAGAGTACACGCGATTGACACATTGTTATTGACACAAGTCATAATAACTCCGCATTGTATTGACACATTGCTTTATAAGATATAACGATAAAAGGCATCAAATTCAACATACATAATAAGTTGAAATAAGAGAGAGAGATTTCTAAAAATAGAACAGTTCATTCCAGTAAGTGTAAATAAATAAAACAGTCAGTAACAGTATCCTGTCAATATAATATATATAAAACATCGTAACTAATTTATTGCAACATGGAAGCATATAAAGATACTTAAGTCTCGCAAAGGACTTAGAAATACCCCAGGAAAGAATATTTTCATGGTGCGAAGAGAAAGTAAAAGAAGAAAAAGAACATGAAGAAAGAATTCGTAGAGAAGAAAATGAAGAAAGAATTCGTAAAGAAGAAAAAGAACACGAAGAAAGAATTCGTAGAGAAGAAAATGAAGAAAGAATTCGTAGAGAAGAAAAGAACACGAAGAAAGAATTCGTAGAGAAGAAAAAGAACACGAAGAAAGAATACGTAGAGAAGAACGAGAAGAAAGAGTCCAAGAAAGGGAACTAAAAAGACAAATAGCTTTAGCAGAAGAAGAAACCAAAAGGACCCAAATGATGCTGGAAATTGAAAAAACAAAAACCGGTCATGAAAGAAAACATAATAATAGTGATGAATTTTTCGTGAAACTTCCACGCATGCCAACATACGATGAACGCTCAGACTGTCTAGAATCCTTCTTACACCGATTCGAAGTTCAGGCTAAAGGTTATCGTTGGCCAGAAAGCAAATGGGCCACAGCCTTGATTAACTGCTTATCTGGAGAACCGCTAAAAGTTTTCTATACCTTAACAACTGAAGATGCAGATGACTATGGAAAAATTAAAGACGCTCTACTAAAAAGATTTAGATTAACGGAAGATGGTTACCAGGAAAGGTTTCACACTGCAAAACCGGAAAGTGGAGAAGACTTTAATACATTCGTGAACCGAATTACTCAATTTCTAAATCGGTGGCTTGAGTTGGCAAACGTAAAACAAGACGACTTTGCAGGCCTTTACTATCTCACGCTGAAGAATCGAATCTATCAAGCTTGCAACCCAGATTTAGTCGCATTCTTTAAAGAGAGAAAGCCAGAAAACTTGGACAAATTAAAAATCTACGCAGAAAACTTTAACAGCGCACATCCATTGACACCCCTTAGCAGAACATTGAAGGAACCATACTACGCTGCCGCTGCTCAGAGTCCAGGTACACCTAAAGTTCAGTACTCAAATAGAACGAGCCGATCAATCACTCGGAACACGCAAGTGAAACAAGATGATCATAGTAACAAACCATGGAACAAACAGTTCAATAGAGACCATAGCCGACCCTATCAAAACAAAACAAGAAATAGCACTGACAATAATACTGAGTATAAGAAAACCAACAAACCTATAATTAAATGTCAATATTGTGGAATGAAAGGCCACACAGCAGACAAATGTTACAAAATCGTGGGATATCCGAAAGAAACTGCAAATGCATCACTCCAAACCAGTGTAAATAATCAGACACGAATAATGTCAGGAGAAAATATAAATGTGTATTGCGTGAAAGGTATGTCACTTTTAACACAAACTCACAAATCAGGATCGCTATTTTTTTGTGAAGGCAAAGCTAATGGAACTGATTGCAAAATATTGAGAGACACAGGATGTAGTACAGTAGGAATAAAAGCATCTTTGATCAATGACGAAGACAAAACTGGAAAAACGGTACAATGCATCACATTCAGTGGCACAGTCGAAACCTTTGAAACAGCTAACGTGTACATAGAAACCCCATACTATACAGGAATAGTGGAATGCTGTATACTTCCCAACCCCGTCGCTGATGTTATTGTTGGCAATATAAAAGGTCTTAAAGACAACCCAACAGATGTAAAGGAATGGTCATTAACCCAAGAAACAGCTTGTCTAGCAGAAACAAGAAAGATGACTAAGACAACAGAGAAGCCAATGACTATTTCTCTAGAACCACAACAATTTGACAGGAACACGTTCATTGAAGAACAGAAAAAGGACCCGACTTTAACTTCATATTTCAATATCGCAAACAAAGGGACGAAATCAAAAGTTGAATACCTCATTGAAAAAGATATTCTGTTCAGGTTACATAGGAAAAGAAACAAAATAGCTAAACAACTGGTCACGCCGAGTATTTACAGAAACAAAATCCTTGGAATAGCGCACGATTCAATAACTTCTGGACATCTTGGGAGCTCTTCCACATTGAAGAGAATATCCGAGAATTTCACATGGCCTGGAATTACTAAAGACGTCCGAGAATATGTGAAATCGTGTGACACATGCCAAAGAAGAGTCGCAAAAGGCAGAATACCGAGATTGCCATTAGAGACAACCCCAGTTATTGAAAAAGTTTTTCAAAAAGTTGCAATTGACATTATAGGCCCTTTAACAAAATCAGATAGAAACCATACACACATACTAACACTAGTCGATTACGCAACCAGGTGGCCAGAAGCGATAGCATTGAAATCAACTACATCGGATCACATAGCTGAAGCATTGATGACAATTTTTACCAGAATAGGCATACCAAATGAGATACTGTCGGACAATGGACCCCAATTTACATCACATATGATGCATGAAACCATGAAACTCATGGGAATCCAACACTCATTCACAACTCCCTACCACCCCCAAGCAAATGGTCTTTGTGAAAGATTTAATGGCACTCTAAAGAATATGTTAAGAAAAGTGTCAGCAGAAAAACCAGATGATTGGGACAGATACTTACCAGCAATCCTATTTGCATATAGAGAAATACCCCAAGAATCTACAGGCTATTCCCCATTTGAGTTGATGTATGGACGATCACCTCGCGGCCCGATCAATATAGTAGCCGACATTTGTAAAGGGAATGAGGAGGACAATAACGAAATTATGTTTGCTTACGAATATGTAAGAAACCTGAAAGACAGAATAGAGGACACGTGTAAGCTAGCACAGGAATCCGTCACCAAAAAAGCAGAGAAATACAAGGAATACTCTGATCGCAAAAGCAAATCAAGAAAATTTGAGATTGGTGACAAAGTACTAATACTCTTACCCGATGACTCGAGTAAACTTTTAGCTACATGGAAAGGACCATTCAAAATAACAGCAGTAAAATCTAATGTTAATTACGAGATTAAAATTTACAACACAACAAAGACATTCCATGCAAATATGCTAAAAAAGTATTTTGATAGAGACACAGTGTCGCAACCTATGTTTACTAATATCGAAGCTTCAAATGCAGGATTAATCATACCGTTGGTCATGGGACACAGACACCCGAGACAGAAAAACAAACAAAAATCGCACAATTGCAACCACCTAAGACAAAAAAAGAAGTACGCAAAGTACTTGGGCTCCTAAATTTTTACAGGAAATACATTTACAACTTCGCGCACATCGCGACACCGCTAACAAATCTGACAAAGAATGGGTCACCGAACAAAATTGTTTGGACAGAAGTGTGTCAGAATAGCTTTAACCAATTAAAGGCATTACTCTGTTCAGAACCAATTCTTAAATTACCCGACATATCAAAAGAATTTGTTGTAAGAACTGACGCGTCTGATAAGGGCATCGCAGGTGTACTATTACAGGAGCATGAGGGAACTCTAATGCCTTGCTTATATGCAAGCAGAAAATTATTGGACAGAGAATCACGATACTCTGTAATAGAGCGTGAAGGACTGGCCATCGTCTTTGCTTTAAAGACATTCAGCAGATATCTACTGCTAAAAGAGTTTGTGGTCGAAACGGACCATAAACCACTCACGTACATAAGAAATAACAAAATGAATAATAGTAGAGTACTAAGGTGGAGTCTATTTTTGCAAAATTACTCTTTCAGTATCTCTCACATACCAGGCTGTGAAAATATTCACGCCGACCTACTTTCTCGATTAGTATAAACACGTGAGAAGGGTATAACTTAACCTCCCATGCATACTGTTAGTTACCTCGCAAATTATGCCAAATCAGAACGCACAATTTCGATAATTTTATTTGTAAACATGATGACCCAACTTAATGTAACATTGAGTATTGTTTGGATATGTATACCATACCCATTCATGATTTGAGAAATCTTCTCTTTATCTATTATTGTTATGAATTTTCACTCATTTATGATTAATAATTGAAATGTCAATATTTCATTTACATTTTTATTCATTTCATTTAGTAAATTACCTTCATATCATCGACTTAAATCATGCTTCATTGCCATCACTATTGTTTATCACAATGATTTGTAATCACAATCTTTCATTGTTATTGTCACCCATTCATATACCTACGTTAATATAAACATTTCCATGTCTAGTTAATAAATAATTTAATTGTAGCACAAATCATAACAATGGATTAATGCTAGAGTATCATGATAGTAAATTTACTTCCGTTTGTAAAATCTATCTTTCCCATAATGGTTAAAGAGTATATTTTAAACGTGGGTGGGGGGTGTCACAGTAAAGATTGTTCACAATTATCTTATTAAATTTTATTTTATTAAGAACTGAATTCATCTCACTCCAGTTATATTTCGGTAGGCTTAGATAAACTTTACCTTCTAATATTAGATCGTCTTTCCTTTTATAGCCTTCCCTCGAATTAATTTCTAATTAGTGAATACTTTTCGTTCTACATTCTGTCACGTAGCCACTTATTATAAAAGCTGATAGGTCTAACACTCTACACTCACTTTCTCTCCACAATCTATGCCGGACGGCCAGTCGCTCTATTCCTATATATATACTGGAAGATTTTTATCTTTTGGGACTTTGTAGATATTATATCTACACCATTAAGACGCCGGAGCTTTTAACTTGATTGTATAATCTTTCAAACCCAAACCCGCTGTACTACACTATAACCTCTTAAACCCAAATTTCCTGGAATGGAATTTTACGAGTCCAAACCTGTATCAGAGGAATGATCATCCAAGCCCATCAACGCCTGGAAACGTAAAATTACGAACCTGAAAATTTTTCATAAGTTACGTAAAATTTCAACCCCTATTTGTAACTGTCACGACATGTTTATCTCTTTTTAAATTAAATTTCA
>NW_027623092.1:0-2500 GCF_034508935.2 Berghia stephanieae
ACAATCCCGTGTTAATGATAACAAAATGTAATTGCCTCCTCAAACTATATCATTCCACCCCCACCCCCTTCCTAAAAAAAGCAATAGAAAGATCATTTACAAAAATAAGCATATTTCACATACCACAAAAGCATGATACGATAGACCGATAGAGGCGCTTGTGGAATTTGGATATATATATGATATTCGTTTTCAAGACTTGGGCTTGTTTTACGATGATGATTGAGTTTAAGCAAATGCTGGATTTTTTCGTCAGAAGATTCTGGTGACAAAACAATTTTTAAAATCAATTCGGCACTGGACAAGGGTTGCAGTCCCTAAAATGATGGCAGCCATGATGGTTGTTTATGCTGATTTTACAATAGAAACAAGCTGCCACCTTAGCGATTTGCTGCACAGTCACATTTTTGTAAATAGTAATTTATTATAATTTTTTAATGGGTTACTTTTTAAAACAAATCCTAAGTGACTTGTGACATGGACACTGGAATGTCTTTTCTACCCTAACTCTACCAATTTTAACAAATGTCACAATAACACGTAAATAATAAACACAACAGAACATCATGTCTCTTAAGGTATAGAACAACAGGTTTAGAGCCATAGAAATACAAACAAAAATTATACATTCTAATTTAACTATAATTGATATATAGAAGTTGAATTGAGAATTCATCTCATGCCCTGTCCATTACGCAAATAAGTATGAGCGGTATTGAGCCAAATTTTAGTGACGAAGAGAATGATTTGCTCAAGTTACTTAGAATTAGACTTATCCCATAATATATTGACACTTGTCAAATACAAATCAAAAATGTCCATGATGAGGGAAAATAAACCAAAACTAAAACCAAAAATAACGTTGATTGGAAGAAAAAAAACTGCCAAAATAATCAGATTCAAGCAGCCAAAGTTAAGACACCAAGGTGGCAACTTCATATACAACTACAGCGATGCCAGTGGCAGTCACGATATCTCTTGACCGCAACCCTTGCTGGCAACTCGCTTCTACCGTAAAATCAGCAAAAGCCACAAAGATGGCCGCCATCATATTTAGTGACAGAAAGCACTCATACCTATATTAAGTTATCAACAAATGCTGGCCTTGACCTTTGACCTAAGAGTAAGACTAAGACTAAGGCGGACTTCATAAATTCTATCAAGACCGATCTATGCAAGATATTTATGAATTCATTAACAATCTTTCTTTTTTTAACGTTTCAAATCTAGAATGTGGGGCACAGGAAACAAATATTCGATACACACAACACCACAAGCTTACTAGAATTAGAGCTAAGTTACTAAGTTAGATCTAGAGAGATCGAGTGAGGCCGACATATTTACTTAGTCAAACCTCTCTACCTCTATATGATCTACCCTATAATATGTATCCGCAGAAGAGTTCAAAGCCAAAATAATTTTTTTTTTTCAAAATCAATCAGTTAAATCAAGTTGAAACTACATATTCGATAGACTTACCTTTAGCTAGGGGAATTAGGGTAAAATTGTGCAAATTAGTGATGAAAGCACCAATTTGGTACAAATTAACTTGAGACCACTATTACTCGATGTTGATATAGAACCACATTGAGAAATTCCTCTAACAGTGTAAAATAGGGAGATGAAAATCCGCTTATATGAGCTATATTAAAACAAAGGGACGTAATTCATGAAATATTTGTTGACAATTCGGCGCTTTAAAAATATATTATTTTTAGCCCGTGTAAGCGGTTGATTATTTTGGCTTAAATAATTATAATTGTTAAAAATGTGATTTTATGTGATATAGGACCGTATGGGCCGGTAGTATAGCTTTATTATGAGGATTGGAAGGGGGGTGGTGGGCGAGGAGGAGATGGTGCTGGTATTAGTTTTACTTGTGGTGTGTTAGTCGTCAACGTGATGAAGATGATGGTGGCAGTGATGTTGGTGATGATGATGATGATGATGAGGTGATTGTGGTGATAATAGTAGTGATGGTGGTGATGATGTTGATGAGGTGGTGGTGGTGGTGGTGATCTTGGTAGTGATGATGATGATGTTGATGATGATGTTGTGGTGGTGGTGATGGTAGTGGTAGCGGTAGTGATGATGATGATGATGATGATGATGATGATGATGATGATGATGATGATGATGATGAGGTGATTATGGAGAAAGTAGTATTGATAATGGTGGTGGGGATGATGATGAGGTGGTGGTGATCGCCATAGCGGTGATGATGACGATGATGTTGATGATGATGATGATGATGATGATGACGACGATGATAATGATGATGATGATGATGATGATGATGATGATGATGATGATGATGAGTATGGTGATGATGAGGTGGTGGTGGTGATAGTGGTAGTGATTATGGTGATGTTGGTAACTATTAAATTCGAAAATGGAAGACTTTCTTGGTGATGTATATTAACATTTTTAGATGATTAGGATCCAACAAAAATCATATTTATTAGACAAATGTCTGTGGAACACATTTTTCTTGGTAGGC
>NW_027623092.1:7500-10757 GCF_034508935.2 Berghia stephanieae
CATTTTAACCAATGACACCAATGGTCACAAAAAGTACCAGAAGTCACACAAACACTAGATGAATATCAGCCATGGTAATGAATTCATGTAACCATACGGTAATATCCGCCCTACTGCTCAAATCTGCTAGTTTGTAGTAATTTAGTGTGTTAATAGTAAATCAAATCAAATTTCTTGACAACCCTTCTATTATCTGGATTCGTCAAAAGCTTGAGTTTTGTCTTTTTTTTTTATTCATACAACCCTGAAACATAAAAAAAAATTAGAATTACAAGGAAATAATTAATTGTGTCAAAATCACAGTCTTATGTGAGATGTCATAATATCATATTTGTAAATAGAATAACAGCTGAAAACATAATTATTTGGTGGCACTTTGTAATGTCCAATATCAAGTGTTGCTTGTGACAATGTAAAATAGCGATGACACCAAAGTTCAACTTACCTTTTCTGCCTGGAGCCACGCTGGAAAGGCAAATGAAAGTGCTGCACTTCAAAGACTGGTAAGAAGGGTGGATCAAAATTGCGAATCGCCATTTAACGAAACAAACTTCCACGTGTTCACGCATGCCGTGTTGCTTGTGACAAATGACACCAAAACCAATAAACCTCAATATCGGCAAAACGGTATACATTTACTCCAAGATTTGAGTTCAGATAGTAAATCTATGCTTTTTTCTCATAATAAAACATTTTATAAACATTAAACATGAGCTTTAAAGTTTCGTGTCGAGTCTTAGTATTGTGCTGTGTTTGATGACACCAAAGGTCACAAGCAACACCAACTTTTTAAGAACTCTATATGAAACTTAATCCGATATGTAATGTACTGCAATTGCGTTTAAAAGTAAATTTTGACTTTATACTATTAGTTAAATTTCAATCACGCGAACTAAAACATCACATTTAATTTCTACATGATTTCTAAAAAGGTGATGCGTTGACCTCGTTTTAAGCACATGCCAAACAGCATTCAAATTTCACTTTCAAGTTGTTTGTTTCTTATTCTGTTGAACAGAGTATGTTGAGCTATCTCATTTTATCTCTTCTTTATATTATCAATTGATTACAAGCATTAACCCAATGAAAACAGCCCATAATTAAGTAAAAATCAAATTGTCTTAACACTGGTATCAGGCGGGCACCTTTTGACCTTGGCTCATATATATATATATATATATATATATATATATATATATATATATATATATATATATATATATATATATATATATATATATATATATTCATACATACATATAGAGATATAGAGAGAGAAGAGAGAGAAAGAGAGAGAGAGAGAGAGAGAGAGAGAGAGAGAAAGAGACAGAGAGAGAGAGAGTGTATGTATGTGTGTATGAAATGTATGGAAGGAAGGTTGGGGAAAGAGGGAGGGGGTGGAGGTAAGAATGAACTTGTATTATGTATTATACAGTAAAAGGTACAATGGGGGTGGGTGGGGAAGGGATAGAGGATAGATAAGGTGGTTTGTATATTATGCCGACTATATAAACGAAAACCGTGAAAAAAAGAGAGAGAGAGAGAGAGAGAGAGAGATAGAGAGAGAGAGAGAGAGAGAGATAGAGAGAGAGTGAGAGGGGGGGGAGGAGGGAGGGAGGGAAAAAGAAACTGAGTGATAGATAAATAGATAGTTAGCTAGATAGATAGATAGATGGAGAGAGAGAGAGAGAGAGAGAGAGAGAGAGAGAGAGAGAGAGAGAGAGAGAGAGAGAGAGAGAGAGAGAGAGAAGAGAGAGATGGAGGGAAAGTGAAATTGAGTAAGTGATAGGAGAGAGAGAGAGAGAGTGAGAGGGGGGGGGGAGGAGGGAGGGAGGGAAAAAGAAACTGAGTGATAGATAAATAGATAGTTAGCTAGATAGATAGATAGATGTAAAGAGAGAGAGAGAGAGAGAGAGTGAGAGAGAGAGAGAGAGTTAAAGAGAGGGGAAAAATAAATAGAATAACAAAATTGTGTGTGTGTGTGTGTGTCTGTCTGTTTGTGAGATAAATAGATAGATAGATAAAGAGAGAGATAGATAGATTGATAGATCGAGAGGGAGAGAGAGAAAGATGGAGAGAGACAGAGGAAGAGAGAGATATGTAGAGAGAGAGATAGGGAGAGAACGAGAGAGGTAGAGAGAGAGAGAGAGATAGAGGTGTAAGTTGCTAGGAGTGGTCGGCCTATGACTGGTAGAAAGAGTGTAGCTATGTATTTGGGTTGAGATGAAGGTGGAGGAAAAGATAATCCAGAATATGTACAATTGTAGATTCGGGCTATCTGGCTCTACCGACTATCCGGGAGTGACTCGAATCGTCACAGTGTCGCCCAATAAGTTGTTGATTACAAAATACATACACTTTGTATATTTGACTTTTATTCATCTGTCTCAGGCCCATTATGATTATTATTATATCATCCCAGTTATATTTCTTATCATCTGACCGGGTGCGAGTAAAATAGAACTGTGTTGCACGTGAATCACGTGAAAGTTGCCTTGCTGTTAGGCGTGACCTTGCCCCCTCGATCTAACATGGTCTGTCTTTCTACGTCTGAGTGGGTCAATAATCTCTTTCTAAAAATAATTATATTTGTTATTTACTTATTATTTATTTCATCATGTTGCCCATCTGAATCCTATTCAATTGTCTCAGTCTCATATAATTATAATGATATATTATCGACTGAGCTCTTCGACTAGACTGCTTATACTAGACAGTGTGTTGTGTTCCATTTTAACTTTGTCGTGGAAATCGTGACACTGTAAATAGAGCAACGGACACATTTTGCTGAGGAAAATAATATATCTTTAAATAGCAATCTCACTAAAGCAGAATTACAAGTAAGGATCTTAAATCAAATAGGCTTTCACGCTACATCTATTACTGTTAACAATCAAGACAGTCAATTTCAATGTCAGACAGACAATTCCTACATTGAGCAAGCACAGTTTAAAATCGTTACCCTCTGTTTTTAGTCGTTTACCACGTTTGATTGATATTAACATTGATAAATTAGTTTCCATGTTCGAGCATAGTGCCCTTACGACTGGAATAAACGATTCTGGTCGATTCTTATTTAAAGTCAATTGAAGGCAGAGCTAGAGATGTCTACCTTGCTTTCCCAATTGATTTATTCAAAGAATACGATCTCCTAAAAAGCAGAATTGTATGCGCCAATGAAAAATCTCCCGAACTGTACAGAGTTCGTTAGAGAGACCAGGAAATTATTTTGGATTTAATTGGGGTAAACGTAATAA
>NW_027623093.1:0-10794 GCF_034508935.2 Berghia stephanieae
CCCTACTATAACCTGAAAATAAACAACTCCTTAAACCACAAATTTTGGATGTCAAAAACTCTGAATCTTACCCTCTCATTACTGGCGTTAGCTATTGATTGGGTCGTGAAAATTGTAATACGTTACAACGGACTTTGAACAAAAGTTTAAAATTCTCCCGCTTTTCCTTTTGTATTTCTTTCACACTGTTTTACCCAAATCTAGTTTGTTTGTTTGTTTTTGTTTTGTTTTTTTTTTCATATTGAAAACATTACAGTACCACAAATTTGATTTATAAAAATGATGATTTGAAATAATGATTCAAATGTATGACTATGATCTGTGCATGGTTTGCGCATAACCCTGAGATCAAATTGCCAGATGTTTTTACTGTTTATGGACAAACTAAAAAAAAATATTTTTAAAAAAAGCTATAGGTTAGAATTTCATTTTTTGCCTTGACAATAACACAATAAAACAAAATAAATATATAAAGATGGTGATAAATTAATTAGCTTGATCTTTTCATTAAAAAAAAAAAGAAATAACTGTATTTTTATGTATTTTCATGTTAGTCTTTCATACAGCTTTAAAAATGTATTTTAATTATCGTAATAGGTTAAATTTCATTTTTTGAATAATGAAAAAATTGACAAATACAAAATAATGTTTTCTTAAAAAGTATTTAATACGGATTTTGATAATTATTCTTTTCAAATTTTGTCATCAAATCATGCTTCAAAGTTAAACACATTTCTGTGGTATAAGAAAATCTATTTAATTTCATATATTAAAACAAAAAGCAAAAACAACAACTGAAAACACATGCTATTTGCTGTCTATTTCAACATGATCTTAATTAAACAGACCATGGTTTCAGTGATAGTTTATATAGTCATTTTTTTCATGCTATTATGAGCATAAGAGAGAGAGATTGTGTATTATTTAAGAATCGATACTTCTAATTAATAATATATCACGGTCCCAATCTACAGACTGCATGGCTTTTACTCACAGGCTTTTTTGTGTTTGCTAACTTCGTTCTTCTCAATTAGATTTTGCTTCTAAATAATTTTTTCAACCTATGACTTGTTTGATTTTGTGTTTTTTTAATCACTTGTCTTTTTTTCTGATTATTATTTGCTGATAACAATGACTGCTTCCTGCATATTTTTCCCCAAAACAAATTCTATTCTATTCTTTTTATATCAATGTAAATACACACGTTTTATAAATCAATAGATTTTTAATAATCGAATTTATTGTAGCAATTTTTAAATTTTTACTGAATAATTTGTTGTTGTTTTTATCATTAAAAATATAAAGTTATAATCCAGACTGGGGCATAATTTTAAGCGAGTTTTTACAAATACTTATCTCGGGGATGCTTTAACTTTTTATAATTGTATCTTGTTGAGCTCGTTGCTGTAAATAATTATTAGTTAATTGATTTTCCCCCCTCTTTTGACAATGAAGAAGTGAATTGACTTACGTGTTCATGTGTGCGAGTGTGATAACCAAATTTGAAATAGTCTGAAATGATGTTGCTGAAATATACAAAGTAATAATAATAATAATAATAATAATAATAATATAATAATAATAATAATAATAATATAATAAAAAAACCTCGACTGCACCCGGGATCGATCTCGGTCCCTTTGCGTGTGAAGCGAGTGCTTAACCAACTGAGCTATCGAGAACCCCGATTGAGACTCTGGGTCACTGATATTCTGCGTTACAACAATGTTGAAATAAGTCCATTATTCAAGTCGGAAATCAAACTTGTAAAGTTGTATAAGGAGACATTAGCCAATTTATACTTAATTGACCTACTACTTTTATTTTGAAATCTAGGGAGATTTTAGTATAGGATGAGGACAGAAACAATTTTGGCTCGCGGAAAACAAAATCAAAAGTGGTGAGTTAAATTCTTTCGACAATCGTCCTGTCCGTCATCGGTCCCCAACGCAAACTTGTTAATTGTGGTACTAAACATTTAAAATTGATGGAGAGTATCTCTGTGTATAGATAGTATGCAGATGAATTCACTCAGGCCTTTGTTATTGTTTTTGCCATCCGCGTTTGTGAGTTGTTCTCACTAAACTGTATTAACCAGACTATAAAAGTTCATGGTTACACAGGAGTTTGTGTGTTGGTCCTTTATACTTCCGGATGGCAATGTTGTGAACTCCTTGGCCAAGCGCATTCTAGCTATAGTTCTTGTCATTTTTTCCTTCCTTTTGACAACAAAAAACAACAAACAAACAAACAAAAAAAAAACAAAAAAATTGTTCCTTAACTGAAATAGATTTTTCAAAAATATCCGACAAGCAACGATCTCAAACCAAAAGCGTTTTTGATTGAAACAGGGAAGATGAAAAAAAGAAGACAAATAAATAAAATTGTTTTTTTTGTAATCATTGCCAAATTAAACCCATAAATTCTGTGTAGTTTTTATATACATTTTTTAAATTGACGTCTCATACTTATGTGGGGGTTTCTTTCTTCTATTTTCCTATTACTAACACAGGCCTCGCCCCAAGCGCACGTGCATCGTGGATGGCAAGAAGTTACGGATATCGGAGTACAAGGCCCTGAAAGAACAGACGACACGACATCAGGAGAGTCTGGTACGGAGACGGATCCGGGGACCTATCAATGAAGGTTCGTTTGTTTGGTTTTTAGGGGGGGGGGGGGGGGGGTTTGTTTTTTTTTGTATTGTTTTTTTTGTTTTGTTTTTTTTGGTTTGTTTTCTGTTTGTTTGCTTTTTGTTTTGTTTTGTTTTTTTTTTTGTTTTGATTTGATTTGTTTAGTTTTGTTTGTTTTTGTTGCTGTTTGTTTCGCTGGTGTTTTTATTTTGTTTTATTTTGTTTTTTGTTTTGTTTTGTTTTTATTTCTTGTTTTTTTTTTATTAGGATTTTTAATTAAGTATGTGTCTACCATAAGATATAAATATATTATTTATTGGTGTTATTATTATTATTATTATTATTATTATTATTATTATTATTTTATTATTATTATTATTATTATTATTATTATTATTATGTTATTATCATCATAATTTTTTGTTGTTTTTATCATCTCATCGTTAACATTATTATCACCATCAAGATCGTTATTTTCATCATTATCGTCATCATCAATCACATCATCATCCTTGTTATCATTATTTACTTTCATTATTAATAAATTATTACCTACTTATTCATCGTTATTTACATTTATTCATCTATTTATTTGGTCCATTGTTTCAGATGGAGAGGAAGATGATAACGGGAATATGAACAATTTCCTTGGAGATGAAAGCGCTTCCCCTTCCGGTAGTCCAACTGGTCATGACGACACTGGGCTTCCCCTTCACCCCCTCCTACCATGCACCCAACAACTTTGGGACCATTCGTTCACGGAGCCAACAGGTCTTCATTCTCTCCTCTAATCCTTCAACGGCAGAGAGGACAACAATCCAGACGACAACAGCAGCAGCAAAAACAACAATAACCAACAACAATAACAATATAAACAAACTTCAAAACATGGCCAAACTCCCCGGACCCAACTTCCTGTTCGAAGAAAACAAAATGGCCTCTTCCGCTTCCGCCGCCGCCGTTGCAGCTGCAGCTGCAGCTGGGCGATACCCATTCTCCCCAAGCGGCGGTTACCCGCCCAGCTCTCTCCACGGTCTAGCCACGGTTTCAACACGCCGGACTCCTGGGTAGTAAAGGTGAGACCCAACTATATTTTCCTAAATGGAACACCATAGCCCTTATGAATTTGCCCTGGCCGCTGTTAAACAGCCATCACAGAGCATCCTTAAGGTGGTTCCGGTAGTAGAGACCCTCTGACATGGAGGGTATGCCCAGGATCCAACAAATCAGTATGTGAAATTGAACCTCAAAGTGGTTATCCTCATCAGCGACCTGAAGCATTGTCCTCATAGCGTACGAATGACCGGATAACGTGTAGTTGCTACTCTACTCTATGATATAAATTTATATCTACAGATAAAATACAAGAAAATATGACTGGAATCCTGGCTATCGTGTGAGTTATAAAACACAATAAACACACTCATGATGTGTTAAGTGGTAACATTTATTCAATACTCGCACAGATACATCATGAAAAGATGGACACTAACAAAGTCGTGCTTTTTGTTTCATCTGGTGGAGATTCAAGATTGAAGAAAGATGAAAAAAAAATGCCTCATTTTTTAAATGGAGTTTTCAAGGAAAGAAGCTCACGCTTTTTGTTATTGTTTTAATATTTTTCTTCACCATATATTTCTATATCACAATAGCATCTGCTGTATTTTACAAGGAAATTTTCTCTGAAGAGCAATTTGCATTGATTTTAATATTATTTTTTGTTACTTCTTGCACTTCTTAATAACAATAAAACTGTTGATATTACTATTTTAAAAAATGTTGTCTCGAAGTAAACCGCTTTACTGATGGAATATTAAACCGCTTTTACATATATATACATATATATAATATATAAATATATATATATAATATATATATATATATATAGAACAAAATCGCTTACACATGGAACAATCAGTTATCATCAACACAAGGATTGATTCTTACATTAGATGCAACAAAACGTTATTAATAAAACGCTCATCATACCCCCTCTCAGCCGACCAGCCAAAGTCATGCATGGGTCCTCCAGATTTTGGACTCAAATCACACTTTTTTAAGAGCACAAGCCAGTTAATTGATTTAAAAGTACGGTATTGTGCAATGCCGGGGTTTCATAGTGATAAAATTGTCAAAACAATGTGTCGTGTATGCGCCAAACTGGGAGGACCACCAGACCCGGCTGGTTGGAATGTACTGAGGGTGGCTATAATGGTCGCAACCCAAAACAATTACAAAGGTATGTGTTACCTAATTGACAAATTAGAAAGCAGGCACTGATGTAAGATAAAGTTTTGAAAAAAATGTTTTTAAACGGTGCCAGACAAAGCAAAGAGACTTATACTAGAAAAAAAAAGACAACCCAAAAGATCTCCAGTCGAGACAGGTTGGATTTTTCTCTTTGCTTTGTCTGCACTGTTTCAGACAACACTTTTTCTGCCTTTTTACTTATGGTAACCTCTGTGGCTTTTGGCATGTCCAAGAGAATTTGATCGCTTGTGTATGAGTGTCTCATCTCTGAAGCATGAACGAGTCTTCTTAATAACCGCTTTTTAAAGCGCGTTGAACACTTATAAGTGGATATTTATTGCGCTTTCTAAACAAAGCTCAAGTCATGCATTATTGAAGAGACTTTGTGATCTTAGGTATCAATGAAGATGTATCATCAGCATTTTTCCCCTAGTCCAACCAAGTCATGAAACGTATGATATATTGCTGCTCATCGATGGTATAATATTTAAAAAGAAATGTTAACACACTGCTTCATTTATCAAAGTTGTAGATGACCCTAATACGGCTTAGGCTGAACAAATTGATTCATTGTAATTGTATAGTTTGAAATTTCAAAAAAAAAATTAAAGCGGTCTCATTATGATGAAGGTCTCTTTGGACACACATTCAATAGTTCGAGAACTTGTTTTAAAAAAATAATACCGTTGCCTGGGAAAACTCATTGCAGAACACTGACCCAAAAACTCAGGTCACAAAACAAGGCGACGAGCACCAAAAGAAAGTGAACCGATGGAATCATTAAAAATTTTAAAATGTGTTTCCTTGAGCAGTTACAACTAACAGCAATCATTCACTTTTCACTTTCTTTTGGTTTAATCGTCCCCATTGTATTTTGACGAAATTTTTTTTTTTTTTTTTTTTTGGGGGGGGGGGGGGGGGGGGGGGGGGGTTAAGTGTAAAGCTGTTGAAGCTACGATAATGTAAACGATCCCAATCACCAAATTGTAGTATGTCATTCATAACATTATTATTACGTCTCGTTCACCTTTTGGACAATGCGTACTCAGACTCTATTATTAATTAATTTATTGAAAACCCCAAAAACATCTCATGACTCTAATGTCATCCTTGAAGCAAGACCAATCATACATTATGATAATTATTATTATGTCACCACATACTGACTGCGCAAACTGGGTAATCTCCGCTGAGTTTGGCCCCAAAATAGATAGAAATATTTTAACAATAGATCATAATAATATATATGTAGGTTAGTTAAGTTAGTTATAGTGGGAATGCGTTTGTCACTGATTATGTCCCTTAAGTATGTCCAATCTTTAGTCTATTGGCATCGTAAAGTCATCATACCCGGGACACTGACACCGATCAAAACATTGTGCCGCGATAAAAGGCGACGGTCCCCAAAAGAAAGTAAACAGTGAGTTGTATTCAATTGTACGGTCCCAAAAGAAAGAAAACAATAAGTTGATTCAATTGTACGGTCCCCAAAAGAAAGAAAACAGTGAGTTGTATTCAATTGAAACGGTCCCCGAAAGAAAGAAAACAGTGAGTTGTATTCAAATGTACGGCCCCCAAAAGAAAGAAAACCGTGAGTTGTATTAAATTTGGGTCGGTCCTAAAACCCTTTAAACAGGGGTTTAAAAAGTCCTGATCGAGAACAACTGTTTTTTAAAAACTAATCAACCAATGGGGGTTTTTTAAAAAAAAAAAAAAAAACAACAAAAAAGAGCAAAATTATCGTAAATTTTTATTCATTTATAGTTTGTAAAAAAAATATCATTTAAAAAATTTTTCCCCCCCCCCCCCCCTTTTGTGGGTGTTCCCAAAATGTCGTTTTTTTGATTGGTCAATTTTTCTGGTTGTTAGCTGTATGGAAAACCCCGTTAAAAACCCAAAAATATCCTAACAAGGTAATGAATGCCCTTTCGCTAAAATTTGTTGTCAAAATTTTGGGCCCCCCCGGGGTTTGGTACTGGATTCAGATGTAACGTATCATAATTATCATTCTATCGCAGCCATTTCAAGGTTTTTAAAAACAGGTAGAAAACGCTTCCCCATATTTTTTCGACGATCTGCCCCCATTTAGCATGTTTGTTTAGATTTTTTATTTTATAAAATAAATTTGTTAAAATAAAAATAAAAATTTAAAAATCGTTTTTCTAATTTTCCGCCATTTCCTTCACCATTTCTCCGTGTATCTCGTACTAAGGGTTGACGTCATCACTATTGGGGAACTTTAAAAGGTTAGAAATTTTAAAAATTTTAACTTGACCCATTTTCTCAAAGCGGTTTAAATTGTCGGCTTGTCTAGATGTTTTGGGATTTTGAATTCTTTAACACAATAGAATGAATTTTCCGGGGGTTTGATTTCTTTTTCGTTTGGCGGGGAGGAGAATAATAAAAAACCCGTTCTTAAAAATAAAAAAAAATCAACCTTTTAAATTTTTAAAATTTTTATTTTCAGAGTCTTGATTAAATTTAATCCCGAAAAAAAACCCATTTTACCCCCGTGGTAAACATGATAAATTAGAATTATTTTTTTTTTTTTCTAAAAAAAAGTATGGAAAAAATTATTTTGTTAAATTTTTGACCAAAAAACTCCCATCTTTGTTGGGATTTGTTTTTTCTTTGTTGATTTTTTGGGGTCTTTTTGTTGTTTTTTTTTTTTGGGAGGGGGGGGGGGGGGGTTGTTTTTTTGTTTTTTTTTTTAATGTTTTGTTTTGTTTCCGTTTTTTTTGTTTTTTTTTTTTTGTTTTTGGGTTTGTTTCTTTGTATAAACACACCAATTTCTAAAAAAAAAAAATTTTTTTTTTTTTTATTTATTTATTTATTTCTTTAAAAAATTTATTTATATGTTTTTCTGTTTGCTTGTTTTGGTTAGGACCTTTTTTAATTCGCTTAACACCCGGGATTTTATTATGTATTTTTCTACAGGGGAAAGATATAAACTTTAGTTTTACACTCTTGCCATTGATAAATAAAATATTGCCAAACTTTTGTTATTATTAAATTTTTAAATTTTATTATTATTATTATTATTATTATTATTATTATTTATTATTTTTTTATTATTATTATTATTTTTATTTGATTTATCACTTTTTTGCGGTTTTTTTTTTAGTTATTAGTTTTCATCTTTCCCCGAATGCCACGTAGAGAAATGCCCGTTAAAAATTTTCCTATTGAAGTGTTTTTAGGTATATATATATATAATTTTATATTTTATATTTTTTTTATATATATATAATTAAAATATAAAATATATGAAAATTTTTTTTTTTTTGTTCTTCCTCTCCTTCCTAATTTATATCATGTACACAAACCCAAATAACAACAAAAAGGGTATTTGTACAGTGTGTTTTATGAAAGATCACACCCCTAAAAATAGTATATACATACATATTATATTCAATATAAATAAAAATCGCAATTTGGGAATCGTTTATCCTCCTTCATTTAAGTGTCAATGTTTAAAAATATATCAATATTTTATTTCATTTAAATTGTACGATACGATATCATAAAGGATTTGTTTTAAATTTTTATACTTTTTTTTTTTTTTTTTTTTAATTTTAAATTCGTTTTTTCCCCCCATTTTTTTTGAATGTTTATAAATTTTTTTTGTTGTTTTGTTTTTCTTTTTTTTTTAAATCTAACGGGGAAAAAAAAGAGACTACATAACGAATGATACGGAGGGTTATTCTTTTTAAACTTAAAAAAACAGTTACCCGATATCAAAATTTAAATTATAAAGGTGTAACATTCCCCCAGCATTTTTTTTAATTTGACATGGCGGGGCTTTTTTATTATTGATTTCTTTTTTAAAAAAAGTCCCTTTTTTACAATTTTTACCCTTACTCTCTTGCCCGATCTTTTTTAATTTTTTCAATAAAATAACCACAGTTACCTACTCTTTTTTTCTGTTTTCCCTTTAATTTTTTTGGGAGAGAGAATAAAAGAGAGAGAGAGAAAAGGAGAGAGAGGGGGAGAGGGGGGGGAGAGATAGGGGTTTGAGAGAGAGAGAGAGGGGAGAGAGAGAGAGAGGGAGAGATGAGTGGAAGAAGTGAGAGAGAGAGAGAGAGAGATTATACGTTTATTGTCTTATTAATAAAAAAAAATGTAAAAGAAAAATCCAATTTTCTACAATTTATACGATTCTGTTACTATACTTAAATGATCCATTAAAACGGCTGTAATTCTTTGAGCAACAAATTTGCATGACCATTTCCTGATCGCTCCCAAAAATCACGAATTTCGTTATAGGGTTTTTTCTTAATTTCTTTACTTTGAATTTTGCCCCTTTTACAGTCTAACTCCCTTTTTTCAATCAGGGGATTAATTATTTATGTATATATATAGTGTCTTTTTGTAACACCATTAACCCATTCGGCGGGGGTTCGGATTTATTTTAAACCCCTAATTGAAGCCCTGCCAACTGCTATAAAATTTGTAAAAATTTCGAAATTTTTACTTCAATTTTAGAAAAATTTACCAAAGGGTCGAAGTCATTAAAATTTTTTGAAAATGAAAAATTTATACCGGGGTACATGAGGGGGTCCCCAAAAGCTCAGTTGGGATAGCACTCGCTTCACACGCAAAGCGACCGAGGGTCGATCCCGGGTGCAGTCGTATTTTTTTCTGGCCCCCCACTGTCCACACAGCAGAGAATGGGTAGCTGAGTCTGTAAGATTTTGGGGGAAAATATTTGCAATAGACTGGGGTCCCTTTTAAAAAGGGTAGCAAAAAAATTGCTATTGTCTGTTTCACCCCAATATTAACCGGGGGGTAAAAATCCGCCCATGGGGCCCAAAAGGTCAAAAAGGGCTACTTATTTTTTACATAATTTTTAAGGGTTTCGGAGTGTTATTTAATAGTGCCCCGGGATATGACTTGGCAGGGTTTTCACCAAAACGTGATAAAGACAAAATCGCATTGCCGTTACTGAAAACTGCTCTTTGGGGTTAAAATACAATGGGAATTTGAAAAAAGTTAACCCCTTTAAAATCAACCCTGCTTAAAAATCAACGCCTTTGTTGGGTTTTCCAAATATTCTGTTCTTTATCTAAGTGTTTTTCCCTTGATAATTTACTCGTTTTTAAAAAATTTAATCTTGTTTAAAATCAACCCCTTTTTATTTCTGGTCGGGATGTGTTGGATTTATCAGGTTTCCCCTGTAGAGGCGTATAAGTAGAAAATTTAAACCCCGCCTGTTACGATTTAAAAATGAAACAAAAAGAGTTCTTCGTGATGTAATTTTGCTCTTGTCAAAACCGACCTCATTTAAATTTGAAGATATTCAAATTTTAGCATTTATTGCTTTTTTTTCTTTCTTTTTTTTAGTTAAAATACCTTTTTAAAAAGATTTTTCTATTACAAAAAACTATTATTTTAAAATTCTATATACCCAATACTACTACCAACTACTTTCTACTACTACTATAATACCACTACTACTACACTTCCCACTCTAAAAAAATATACCCACTTACTACTTTCTACTTCTCTAAATACTACTATACTACTTAAATTTACTACTTTCTTTTCCCCTAAAATACTTCTTTAAAAAACTTCTAATACTTTCTACTAAACTAAATACCACTACTTTTTACTAACTACTACTACTATACTACTACTACTTCTACAAATCTAGTAAATACTACTAAATACTACTACTAAAAACTTCTACTCTATAAAAAAATATATATACTACTAAATACTTTTCTTTTTTTCTACTCTACTACTAACTTTTTCCCATAAAACTACTACACTACAAAAAAATATACTACTACAAAAACTACACTTTTTTTTAATAAATAAACTACCTTTCATTTTACTACTACCTACTACAAACTTTTTCATACCAAAAAAAAACCCACTACACTACTTCTACTACAAAAAACTATACTAAATA
>NW_027623094.1:0-10793 GCF_034508935.2 Berghia stephanieae
TTTTTCACCCCGTCACGCTTTCCCCCGGTGTCAGAAACTAAAACCATTTTTTCCGGGAGCTTCTGAACCCTTATCCAAAAAAAATATCTCCGACCAAGCCATAATTTATTTAGCTCCCCAAACCTCCCCAATGATTACTTGAACAGACACGAAAAAACTCGCATGTCGCCCCAAGTCATCGGGGCATCCGTCACCAGACGACGTTTTGTCTAACACAACCCAAAACAAAACCAAAAAATTTTTTTCCCCTTCCTCATAAAATAAAAAAACCAGAAAAAACGAAAAGGCAAGAAAAAGCGGTCATGTAACCCCAAAAACAAACGCGAAAACAAATAAATAAAAAGTGACATCTACCCCAAACCGTCACCCAATCTTAAAACAAACGTCAACAAAAAGAACCAACAAAATAAAACCAAGGGCAAACCGCCTAAAAGACAATAACAACAAGACCGTACTGGGGGCGTCACAAAACGGAAGGTTTCAAATTCAAATTCGGTTTAAAAAATCAACAGATCAAAAATAATATTTTATCTAATCTCGAAAAATCAGTGAGAGTGCGGATTGGGGAAAGACATCAAAAGGGCTACCTCAACCACGAATCAATTTCGGGCCCCTTGCCCCCAAACAACGAAAAAAATTGGGGTCCCCAAAGGGACGTAAAAGGGGGTCAAAGTCCCCGTAGGTCATCTCGTCACCAAAACCCCGAAAACAAAATTTCCGATTAACCCTAGTAAAAAGATAAAACGGAACAAAGAGCAAGACCCAAAAAACCCAAAAGGAAAATAAAGCCGCCCCCGCTTAGAAAATATCGGACGACACAAACGAAAAGGGAAACAACAAAAAAAACAACGATGCTTGAAGCTTAAAGATACCTTACCCGATAGGAAACCCGAGGAGGGAAAACAAAAAACCAAATTTTCCATTTGAAATTGGCTCTAAACTAATCTCTTCCTTGCGATATCTTGGCTTAGACCCTTCACAACCATACTCAAAACCAACATTTTTTGGTTCACTTAAAAATTTAAAACCAAAGGGGGGTGCTTGTGACGATATTTTAGGGGAGAAATCTCTGCAAAAAAAATCATCGGAAACCCAAGGACAACTTTTTCCGAACAAAACAACTCATTTTTATCTTTGCATGATACGCCACACATAAGAAGGGGTAGTTAAATTTTCCCGGGAAGGGTTTTACGTTTTAAAACAATTGAAAATAATACCAACCCTTTTCTTACAGCAACTTAACAACAAACATGTTTTAAAGGGGGACAAGGGCAATTATTATGTATAGAAATTTTATATGTTTTTAAAATTATTTTAAAATAAGTTTAAAAAAGGAAAAAAAAAAGAAAAAAAAAAGAGAAAAATCAAACAAAGACAAAAAAGACGTTTTTAAATGAAAGAAAAATTAAAAAATCCGGTGACATCACTTTTGACCCTAATATAACCTTAAAGGCGCTATCGCCGAAAACGACCAAAACTCTATTTTAAAAAAACCCCTTAATCATAATCTTAAACATCATTTCCAGTGCAATTTCACCGATCGAGAGCGTAAAGAAATTTAATTAAAATTGTACGCTGGTGTGAAATTCATTCCTTTTGAATTTAAGAACTGGCCATTTTGAAAATTTATATTTCATTCGGGAGTTAGAAATCATCATGTAATATTTATACAGCAATACTAAAATTTTCAATTTAAAATGGCCCAACGGGTCAGAATTTTTCCCAAACCCCAAAATGGATATAAAATACCACGGGGCGCGTTTTCCCTCACATAAAACTTCAGACGAACATTTTTTAATGTATTATGGAACCCTTTACCTTGACTACAAAACTACAAATGGGTCAATGCTTTTCCGAAAACCCCCTTTTATCAGCTTAAAACCCAGGGTTGTAAATTAAAAATTTTTTGTGATTTTTTTGTTCCTTTCCTTCGTTTCCATTTTTTTCCCCCTTCGCCACATAAAATTAAGAAAGATCCCACCCCCCCCCCCCCCCCCCAACCAACAAAAACAACAAAAACACGCCCCCTCTACAAATGATCATTTTTTTTTTTACGTCGCTTTCATGAAACGGACAAGCTTTTAAAAAAGCAAACAAACCATAAAATGAACAGAAAAATAAAAAAAACAAAAATAGCAAACAAAAACAAAAAACCAAAAAAAAAAAAAAATAACAAAAACAAAAAAACAAACAAATACAAACAAAACAAACCGCCAAAACAAAACAAAACAAAACAAAACAAAAAACAAAAAACAAAAACAAAACAAAAACGCCCCAAAACAAACAAATGATAACAAAAACAACGAACAAATTAAAAAACAAAAAAAAAAAAAAAAAACAAAAAACAAAAAAAAAAAAACAAAAAACAAACAATAAAAAAACAATTGGGACACGTTTTTGTCATGAATGTATTGATGGCCAAGAAATTGTTACAGGATCTAAATGCTAAAAAACATAGTACCTACTGAATTGTGTATCTTCCCAAATGTAATAAAAATATTAAATATATAAAAATTAAATATTAAAATATATTGTGTGTGTGTTGTGTGTGTGTGTGTGGTGGGTGCCTGTGTTGAGTGTGTATATTTGTCAAAACAATCTGAGCAAGTGGAGCGGGAAGGGGGCGAGATTAATGACCTCAACTTGTCTTTTTCCTCATGCCAATGCGCATCGTAACGATGTTGGACAATGTTACCTAATGTCGATAGGGAAGTTATACTTCCCCCAAAACAAACATGGGTTTTAATATATAAAAATATATATATATAATATAAATAAATATATATATCCGCTCTATCCCATCTGTCTATTTACTTCTCTCTCTCCTCTCTCTCTCTCTCTCTCTCTCCTCTCCTCTCTATCTATCTGTCTGTCTATCCCTCACCCCACACACACAATATATTTTCATGTTTAAAGATAGCTAAAGAGATATTGATAGACTGTCGTAAATTGACAAAACACGGAGTTCATGTTCGTAACCCATCTCGTCAAACTAGGTTTTATGTTGGGATTGAGCGGATGCTAAAAAAGTGATATGTCTCGAAACGGTATTATAACGTGATGAATCGGACCGACGTGTACATATAATATACAGGTCTGAATCCGAACCCACTTTGGGCCTAGATTTAACTCTCTCAATCCTAGAGATTTTACAAATTTTTAAAAGAAATTGGAAATAATGTATTAACAATTGAGCAATGTGGATAGATCGTTTTTATTCAACTACAATGTAAAAATAATCTTTGATACTATGGCCTATAATTTGTCTCAGAAAAATGTATAAATAGCATGGGGTAAAAGTAACCCGGGTAAACTACTATAGTCCGGTGTTATGGTTGAGTGAGTTAACATTGTTGTAATGGACATAATTTTGCGTAATTTTCTTTTTGAGATTTCAAGAATTGAAATATGATAAGAAATAGACGTCTACCAATTTGCAGTTTAAATTTTGTAAATAAGAAATTCTATTCAATCTCCATCATATCGAATAGAAATGAAAATGAGCCTCAGATTTCATAGTTTTAGGCAGGGTTGCCAATTATTTTTCAACAAAATGCCAGGGAAAGACTCACAAAATGCCAAAACACTCAAAAAAATGCCAAAGTCTGTTGACTCCCACCCCCCACTAAGAAACTACTCACCATTGATAGACAATTTACTATCATATCCTGGTGGCTTGCGTGTTTTTCTTTCTTTTTAAAACTTACGAGATACTTGTCGAGGGCTGAATTTGAGTGAATATCTGAGGGAGGCAGGCTAGTTCAGGGTGTGAGTTTAATAGCAAAGTTTTCCGATGTGAAGAGATTTGTTTTTACGCGTTTAGAAATAATTAAGAAAAGGTGTCATTTGAAGTATAATATACAAGAAAAGAAAATGCCAAATGAAAATGCCAAATGCCAAATTATTTTTCTAATGCCAACGGTTTTCAAAAATGCCAGATTTTTGGAATCTGGCATTTAAAATGCCAAACTGGCAACCCTGAGTTTAGGTTCTAAATGGTAATTTCCTGAAACGAATTCATCCCGCGCATAATACTAATACCGCTTTTAGGACGACTGGTTACAAAGTTAAAGATGACATGGTCAGAAATATGACATTTGGGTTTATGTACTTTATGAACCCATTCTTCCTAATAAAACACACAAACTTATCCCAATTATTATGTCTTTGACTGTAAATTCAGTTATCAACATCTTAGAGCGCTTTACAACAATGAGCCCATAACTATGTGGGTTATCGGCAGGCCTACAAAATAGGTAATACCTACGTCGTTTTAGTCCGATTACTGCTACAGAAATCTGGTATACTCAACCTCCATTGACTTTGAAGGACTTTTCGAAAAAATGAAATTCATCTCCAGCTCATACAAACGAGGGGGGGGGGGGGCATTCCTATAGAGCTGTTGGTAGAGCATTCGCTTCCACCAGCAAAGGGACCGTGATCGATCCTAGATTAGTCAAGGTTTCTTTTGTCCTTCCAGTAGTGATTGAAAATCTGGCTCTGTTTGAATTGACGGAAATACTTTGCCTAGCGTCCTGTCCAAAGGGTAGCAAGCAATTGCTACTGTCCGTTTCGCGCTATAGAAACCTGATAAACTCCGGTTCTATGGTCTAATGGCTATGAAGAACTGAATACAAAATGGCATTGAATTGTCTTCATCGCAGAATGCGGCAGTTGAATAACTTCTTATTGTGACTAGATAAGCTATAAACACTTCGCGGCGAGGTCCCATGTTTTGCCAAGATGAGGGTCATTAAATCAGTCGATATTTGAAGGACTAGTTTCTGACCAAATTTTTAAATACGTGTTTTTCAGGAGTACGGCCGTTAAATTGTTGATACGTGTTTTATTCTAACTTAATCTATAGAAGTACGTGTCAGACAAATTGTGACTTGCATTTCAATAAACGCTGTTATACACCGCTATCTTGCTGACCTGCGAATATGTTCACGAACCTTAACCAGGTCTGTAGTTATAACTTGATATTGAATAAATAATATATAGTCTTGTAAGTAGGGTTTCTTTAAATTCTAGTCGAGTTAAGTGTAAATGACATAAATCTTAATACTATAATAATCTCCCCGTGCTCCTGAAAAACAAACAAACAAAAATGTCAACAAACAAGCAAACAACAAAACAAATACATAATTAAAATTTTGGCCAGAAACTAAACTCGTTCTTCAAATGTTGATCTATTATAATGACCCTCATCTCGCAAACGCTCTCAAACCTGTCGATTCAGGAGTACGTGGAAAGAAAGTATTGGATATACAATTAGCGGGAAAGAGAGAGAGAGAGAGGAGAGAAGAGAAGAGAGAGAGAGAGAAGAGAGAGAGAGAGAGAGAGAGAGAAGAGAAGATAAAGGACTAGATGGATGGATAGGGTAAAGGACGATATGATAGAACTGGACCTGGAGAAGCTGATGCTATGATCGAGATGCAAGTAATGTGATTCATTATGGCAACCTGCAAAATGCGGGACAAGCTGAAAGAAAAAGAAGAAGAAGAAGAAGAAGAAGAAAAGAAGAAGAAAAAAGAAAAGAAGAAAGAAGAAGAAGAAGAAGAAGAAAGAAGAAGAAGAAGAAGAAGAAGAAAAGAAGAAGAAGAAGAAGAAGAAGAAGAAGAAGAAGAAAAGAAGAAGAAGAAGAAGAAGAAGAAGAAGATGAAGAAGAAGAAGAAGAAGGAAGAAGAAGGAAGAAGAAGAAGAAGAAGAAAAGAAGAAGAAGAAGAAGAAGAAGAAGAAGAAGAAGAAGAAGAAGAAGAAGAAGAAAAGAAGAAGAAGAAGAAGAAAAGAAGAAAAGAAGAAGAAGAAGAAGGAGAGAGGAGAGGAGAGGAGGAGAGGAAGAGGAGAGGAAAGAGAAGAAAAGACGAAGAAGAGAAAGAAGAAAGAAGAAGAAGAAGAAAAGAAAAGAAGAAGAAGAAAAGAAGAGAAGAAGAAGACGAAGAAGAAGAAAAGAAGAAGAAGAAGAAGAAAGACGAAGAAGGAGAAGACGAAGAAGAAAAAGAAGAAGAAGAAGAAGAAGAAGAAGAAGAAGAAGAAGAAGAAGAAGAAGAAAAGAAGAAGAAGAAGAAGAAGAAAAAGAAGACGAAGATGACACAAAGAAGAAGAAGAAGAGAAGAAGAAGAAGAAAGAAGAAGAAGAAGAAGAAAAGAAGAAGAAAAGAAAAGAAGAAGAAGAAGAAGAAGAGAAGAAGAAGAAGAAGATGAAGAAGAAGAAGAAGAAGAAGAAGAAGAAGAAGAAGAAGAAGAAGAAGAAGAAGAAGAAGAAGAAAAGAAGAAGAAGAAGAAGAAGAAGAAGAAAGAAGAAGAAGAAAAGAAAGAGAAGAAAAGAAGAAGAAGAAGAAGAAGAAGAAGAAGAAGAAGAAGAAGAGAAGAAGAAGAAGAAGAAAAGAAGAAGAATAAGAAGAAGAAGAAGAAGAAGAAAAGAAAAGAAGAAAGAAGAAAAAGGGAAAGAAGAAGGAAAAAAGAAAAGAAGAAAGAAAAAGAAAAAGAAGAGAAGAAGAAGAACCCAAAGGGTGTGGTCATTTTAGTCAATCATATTTGAAGGCATTTTTTCCGTCCAAAATTTGAAATACTTTTATTCCAGAGAAAAGGCAGTAAAATTTTAAAATTCTATTTGTCAATTTACGTGACATCGTAAAAAATCGTTGCCCCCTTCTTTCACAACATTTAAAATATTTTTTTTTTCATTTTGACAGAAAATTTTAAAATTTATCGAAAAGTAAGAAATTCAAGAGTGTATCAAAGCGTCTTAACCCGATTTTTCTTAAGGTCTCAGGTCAAAAGATTCTATGAAAATGGGTGTTCCTCTTAATAAAACTCCATAAATAAAAACGAAAGATTCTGGCCAAAATTGAAAAAGCTTTTTTGTCAAAGACGACAGACCCTTTCATTTTTTAAAATATTTTTTTTGGTTTTAAAAATTTTTGCCATTCAAAAAGCTGGACCTTTAAGTGTAGATTATTGATTTTGCTGCATTGTTCTGTAATTTATGCATACGTGTCCTTTGTTTGGCATTTCCCGGCGAAAATGGAATTTGCATGTTATACTGCTGGAAAAATGTTTGTGGATTACACGAACGAGGGATACAAAAACATTTACAACCTTGTAATCTTTGTGTACGGCAAACAGCAAATCTTTATTTTGTACAAAGCTGATTTTAAATGTGTCAGGAATCCGCCAATTTTTTTTTTTTTTAATGTCGGGAAAACATTTTGGACCACAGAAATGATATAGATGTTGAACGGTTGATGATGTACCACAGAAATGAATATGAGAAGTTGAACGGTTGATGATGTACCACAGAAATGAATATAGAGTGAACGTGATGAGTACCACAGAAATGAATATGAGATGTGAACGTGTGATGACCACAGAAATGAATATGAGATTTTGAACGGTTGATGATGTACCACAGAAATGAATATGAGATGTTTGAACGGTTGATGATGTACCACAGAAATGAATATGAGATGTTGAACGGTTGATGATGTACCACAGAAATGAATATGAGAGTTGACGGTTATGATGTCACAGAAAAATATGAATGTTGACGTTATGATGTACTACACAATGAATATGAGATTAACGTTGATGATGTACCAGAAATGAATATAGTTTGAACGGTTATGATGTACCACAGAAATGAATATGAATGTTGACGGTTGATGATGTACACCAAATGAATTGAGATGTGAACGTTGATATAGTACCACAGAAATGAATATAATATGCTGACCGATAGATTTTGACGTATACATAGAACTATCTTTCGACCTCTGCCCCATCGTCAGGAGTTCATAAATATTGGTGCTCACGATTGACATTTTTTTGTTGTTGATATATTTGCTTCGATACTCTGTTTTCATATCAAATGGCAACACTCTTCATTTGATTGTTTACAAGTTTGTCCAAGTTTGTCCACCACGCTACAACGGCGGTAATTTAAGTGCTACCTTCAATAGAATCCCAACCCAATGTAATGTTTTGATACATTGATGCACGAAATTACAATGTAACAAAGTACACAGTCACAAATTTCAAGATAAAGACGATGACCAATATCAAGAATCTGTAGGGCCTATTTTCTCGGCTAAGACGATTGTGCCGAAAACATTTTGTTGCATGCAGAGGATTAGAGACGCTTATAAGATTTTGAAATTGAATATAGGGTACATTGGATAAAAAGTACTCATTAAGGGCCTGTGCAAAACACAAGGAATGAATCAAACAAGAGCACATTTCTTTATATTATTTATATTACTAGAATCTAATGTTACGGCGACCATGAAAAAAATAACGCTTAAATTACGTGTTGAAGGGTATGGACCGATGTGCACTTATTTGTACAATATTCTAATCGAATCATGAATGAAACATGCTGTTTGACAGTGTGCAATTCGTGGTATTGGGGCTTTGTGGACTCGACAGCCGCCATCGTAATCGGCGAATAGCTTACTGTGTTGATAAATCGAGATGATCCGTTTGCTTTCAGGTCTTGCATGCAATCTCGTAAATAAATCGTTTGTTTATGCAACGTTCTGAAAGTAGATCTCTGGTGAACTAGTGCAGAAAGATTAGCAGCGAGACAGCGAGTTTATGCCTTGTCCGTCTATTTGTCTGTCATTCTGTCTCTCTGTCCTCTCTTTTTCCCCTGATCCCCCCCAATTCATTATGTCTCCATGGGGTAGTTTATGACCGTTATTTATTTGTCTTCTGAAAGAAATTAAACACCTTTTACGTCAGGTAATATAATACATATTACGTCGTGTTGAAATTGCCTTTGGGAAAGACGGAAAATCCAATTTGAAAGCCTTTGACAATTATTGTGTATGGTCCTGATAATATTTTCTAGTCATGTGAATCTGTTATTGATAAAAACTACCATGGCCTCAGTCCCTCTTCCTTTCCCCCCCACCAACAGGCAGAAACTTTTTTTTTCATTTTCTTTCTCTCACTATCTCTTTCTCCCCCCCCCCCCCCCCCCTCTCTCTCGCTCGCTCTCCCTCTCTCCCACTCTATCTATCTATCTACCTACCTATCATCTATCTATCTATCTATCTACATCTATCTAATCTATCTATCTATCTATCTATCCTATCTACGCTTCTATCTCTCTATTTCTCTCTCTCTCAATTAACCGCATCAACGCAATCCACAGGAATTAATTAATTAATCGATAATCAATGACTCAGTTTATCGATCTATCTATACTTTCATATATATCTCTCTATCTATCTATCAATTTATCTACCTTAAACTATCTAAACTATCTATCTATCTATCTATCTATCTATCTATATCTATTATCTACCTACTAATCTATCTATCTATCTATCTATCTATCTATCTATCTATCTAATCTATCTATCTATCTATCATATCTATATCTATCTATTTATCTATCTATCTGTTATCTGTCGATCAATCAATCAATCAATCTATCTATCAATCTATATCTCTATCTATCTATCATCCATCTCTCTACCTAACTATCTATCCATCTATCTATCTATCTATCTATCTATCTATCTATCTATCTATCTATCTATCTATCTATCTATCTATCTATCTATCTATCTATCTAATCTATCTAGCCTATCCATCTATCTATCTATCTATCTATCTATCTATCTATCTATCTATCTATCTATCTATCTACCTATCTATCTATTTATCTATCCGTCTATCTAGCTTCAATGTCTTACTCCCACGTTCGAAAACCTTATATCCATAACACTCGTACCCAGAATGAGAATGACGTTTCCCCTCCTAGAAACGCTGAGCACTTCACTGGGGTCACTCAATGTTATCAGTTCCTCTGTCACGAATGGAAGACAGACATTTCATGGAAGCAGACGTGAATATCATTCGCACTTCTGTCTGCTCTGTCGCCCGATGCCCTAGACAACGTACATCAAACGTTACGTCTGCCCTATCGACAGTGCCCAGTATCGAACTCTAATTTAGATTGACAGCATGGTTTAATCAACATACCGGTATATGATATACGAGTAACTAGCAGTCTATGGAAACAGTTTAAAAATGGTCCGTGGCTAAGTTACGAGAGATGCTTGAGGACGTTTCAGATAGATCGATTCAGCGTGCAACTTGTATACACGTCTCTTCATACTGATTTGGAATCCACCACATAAAGGGAATAGTTATGTTACCGATCTAGCCCCTAAATCATGTCCAGCAGAGCACAACAAAACAACAACGACAAAAGGGAAGATAACGAGACACCCCCCCCCCATAAAAACAAACAAACAATCAATCGAACAAACAAACAAACAAACAAACAAACAAACCAAAAAGGCGAATTAATAAACAAGAAAACAAAACCAGAAAACAATCCAATAAGATAAAGGCCACAGACAATCGCGCCATGAATAAATGAATGTCTAAAACTACAAATGAAATACATTAATGAATATTCAAAGAGTTAATGAAACGGATAAATTTAATGAACAAATTGACATAAGATCCACACTGACTTCTGCAAACAACGTTCAAGTTCCCACGTAAAACCGTAATAAAAAAAACCGCGACAAAACAACAAAATTAAAACAAAAACAAAAACAACAACACACACACACACACACACACACACACACATACACACAAACCAACAATAAAACCCAACAAAAACACACGACCACCCCACCCCCATCCCCCATAAGAAAACAACAACTAAAAACAAAACCAAAAAAAAAAAATAATAATAATGAAAAAACATGTTTTAAAACCCAAAACAAACAAACAATAAAAAAAAGGCAAAAATAGTTTTGACAT
>NW_027623095.1:0-10793 GCF_034508935.2 Berghia stephanieae
GGGGAACCCCCTTTTTCCCCCTCCCCCCCCCGGGGGGGGGTTTTTTGACAGGTCTTAAGATTCCTGCCCCAAGGGGCCCTCGGGAAGCGAAGCTGTTGGAAAAGATTTTCCAGTCAGGGACCAACTACACATTTAAAGAAAAACCGTTTCCACATCCTGGGCACGATGTTTTTTATCTTGAGATTTGATCCCAGGTGTTCTCTCAATATGGACTACGACAAGGTAAATGGACTTGGGTTGTGTGTTATTCTTAAAAAGATATAGATTATTTTTTTTTTTTTTTTTTTTTTTTTGTTAAATTTTCTTTAATGTCTAGTGCATTACATAAAAGAAGCTCATTTCATTCAGTGATTTATTGTCATCTCTTGAGCATGAAAACCTTTAAAAGGGTTTTACGGATCGAAGAGCACTGGCTGGGTTTTTTTTTTTTTTTTTTGTCGTTGTTTCTATCCCCCTATATGTTTTTTAATATGCTTTGGGTCTTTATCTTGGAACTTAGTTTTGTTCTGGTCCTCGCTTGAGTCCTTAGTTTGGAAGAGAAAGGGGTAAAAAATGCATTTTTGTAAAGGTTTTTTGGGGAATTACTATTTTTTTTTTTTTTAAAAATCATCTCCCTTTTGGACTACCATTACATTTTTATGTTTTGAATGTATAAATAATTCTGAAAGCATTTGAGTGGTCTTCCACATAAGATTAAAAACACCCGCTTCTATCTGGATGGGGACTTTTTAAGGTGATCTCAAAAAAGGACACTGATAGTTAGTTTTCTCTTAAAAAAACTGCAACAGATCCCAATTTTGAACAAAATTCCTTTTTTCTTACTTTTTCTTGTGTGCTTTTAATTACAAATCTAGAATATTGTTATTCTCCCATTTTCTTCTTTTTTTATTGGTTGCTGAAATGATCTAAATATGTTTGCAAGTGCTGTGACAACTTGGGAACAAGACACAAAAGATTCCAAAAAGTTTTACGCATTTTTTTAATTAAACCCAGTTTGTTTTATATTAGGGACGGGCTAAAATTTAGATCCAATAAATCATAAAATTACAACTATTTGCTGGACGCATTATTCATCCCCCCAAGGGTTTTGTTGACTTTCACATTCCTGTATGTTGCTGCTTTGTGTTTAGCTATTGTCAATGGTCAGCTTTTATTTCCATCTTCCCAGCATTGGGAATTATTCAGAAGTTATTCATTACACAAATTTTTCCTGGTTTTGTAAAAATTTTGTATTTTAAAAATTTTCGGGTCTCGCACTGTGCTTTGGAATTCAAATAGAATTTTAAAATTTGTTTTAAGGAAAATGTCAAAATTTGGAATTTTCAGGTGTTTTGGGTTTTAATGCCAGGAAAAGGGGGAGATTGGTTTTTCATGGCAAAAAAAAAAAAAAAATTTGGTGGGGAAATTATGGTGGAAAAAATCATGGCTGGGAAGTCGTTTAGGGGTTTTTGGGCAGTGGATGGGCCCAAAAGGATTTTGGTCAAGGTAAGATAATTTTTTTTTTGCTTTCATTTTAATCTTGTAAAAACAAAAAAATTGGCAAGCTATGTGATCTATTTGGTTTTGAACTTTTACTAATCTTCAGGTACAAAGTTCTAGTCTCGCAATAGTTCAAGTCCTTGGAAAAAAAGGCTTCTTTTTAAACTCACATTTCCTCTCACTGCAACTCTGGTTTTTTAAAAAATGAGTACCGGGCCCCCTTTTTTAACAGGGGTTGTCTTTTATCGCTATGCTCTATGCTAACGGGGGCCATTTCTCACCTATGTGTTAAGTGTTGTTGTTGGCTAGGGACCCTTGTTAAACCCCTTTGCTTTTCATTAAGGGATATATTGGTATTTTTTATTGGTTTTTCTCTTTTAAATCTGGTAGAGCTAAAAACCAAAAAAAATGTTTTACTATTAACTAAAAAAAAACAAAAAAAAAAAACCCTAGAAACCGCAGGGGTTTTTGGTACTTACTTATCACACCATTAGGGGTCTAGACGCATCGTGATATGGGATCAACATACCTTTCAATTTTTTTTCCTTTTTTACTTCTTTGGGAATAGTATGTGTGTGAAAAATGCAGTATTCAGATCCCCCAAAGTTATAATAATTATCTCCCCATTGGTCATTGGACTATGCTTTAAACAATTGCTTAGAAACCTCCCTTGAACAAATGTTTTGATCCTTACTTTCAACCTTTTTAGGGGGTTCCTAGGGCCGACCATGGTAAGGACTCCAAAAAAAAGTCTTTTCGCCTTTTAAATTTTTAAAAAAATGAAACTTCATTGGGATAAATGTGTAAAAATTGCAAGTTATTCAAGAAATAACAGAGGCCAGATTTTATTGATTATAACGTGGGGTAAATCAACTTTTTATACCAATTTTGGTAAGTTTGGGATTTTTATAAAGTTGTTTACAGTCAATATTTTTTAAAGGGCATTATCATCTGAAAAAAAAAAAAATATTTTCAAATTTGGAAAAAATTTTTTCTCAAAAGTCGATAACATAAGAGTGTGAAGTTTTAATTATACGTTATGAAAAAAAATACTAAAATTTTTTAGGTTCAATAGTTTATTTTGAAGAAATTTAAAGGAGTTAGAACCAGTTTAAACCTCAACCACTTCTTCCCCTCTTGGTCACTTGACCCCATGCTTAACATTGCTTTTATTATATTTGTCAAATTTGTGTCACATTCGTTATATTTCCTCTCTGCCTCAAATTTTCCTCATCTCAACAAAAATTTTATTTTTCCCAAAAAGGTTTTTTAAGGCGGGAACACTGTTTACTCTAACGTTTGAAATGAGGAAATGGGTCGTGAACACAAAAACGCCCCGACAAAAGGCAATGGGGGATTTGCCTGCACTATCAGGGCCCCAGGTTAAGACCATCCTCAGTTTGCCAGTTTTTTTATTTGTAATAAAAATCTCCACCTCCCAACCTTGGGAAATCGATAGCTCAGTTGGGTTTAAAAAGCACTCACTTTTCATGCAAAGGGACAGAGATCAATCCCGGGTTTTTAAATATTAAATTTCGAAGATTTAATTTTTTCTGAACCCCTGTTCACCAAATTAGATCTGGGTGGAAAAAGGTACCTTTGTAATCGACTGGGGTCCTATCCAAAGGTTTAAAGCAAGCAATTGCCTATAGTCCAATTGCATGCTATAGAAACTGGGATAAAAACTCAGGCCCCCATGAGCCTTGTGATTCTGAAAATCCTTTTTTCCCCTCCAGCTCAGATCTCCCTTTTGTTTTGCTAGTCAAGTGGATTAGCCCTGGTGCTAAGCCACAGAGGTTTCCAAATTATAGTCAGAATTTAAAGATGTTGGCTTTCATACCAGCTTTTTATCTTGAAAAATATACTTTATGAATGGACTTTTTTTATTTGGTTATGAGTTAAACATCAGACAAATGGGCGATCAAAGATATGTAAACATCAGACAATGGACGATCAAAGGTGTATAAACATAAGACAATGGACGATTCCAAAGATTTTGGAAACATCAAAACAATGGATGATCAAAGATTTATATAAAGTCAGACAAATGGACGATCAATGGTTTTGTAAACATCAGACAATGGAAACGATAAAATCAAAGGTATTATACACATAAGAAAAAATGGACGATAAAAAGAAAATGAAATAAACTTTCAGACAATGGATGATCAAAGATTTTTTAAACGTCAATGGATGATCAATGGTATGTAAACATCAGACAAATGGACAATCAAAGATATGTAAACATCAGGCAATTGGATGATCAAAGGTATGTAAAAAAATCAAAACAATGGACGATCAAGATATGTAAACTTTCAGAAAATGGACTATCAAAGATTATGTAAACATCAGACAATGGACGATCAATGGTATGTAAACATCAGACAATGGAAAAATAAAAAGGAAAATGTAAACATCAGACAATGGACAATCAAAGTATGTAAACATCGGACATTGGACGATAAAAAGAATAGGGTAAACATCAGACAGGGGGACGTCAAAGATTTATGGTTAAAACATCAGACAAGGGGATGATCAGAGATATGTAAACATCAGACAATGGACGATCAAAAGATATGGTAAACGCCAGACAATGGACAATCAAAAGATGTTTTTTTAAAAAAATTTCAAAAAAGATGTTTTTCTTTGTTGTTTTTTAAAAAGTTTTTAATTTCAATTTACCACAAACCCCAATCCTTTTTTTAAATTGTTGTATCTGATAGTTGATCGAAACAATGAAATTTTAAAAATTTTCTCCTCCATCTCGGGGAATCTGCGGAAGAAAGGAAAAGCCCCTGGGGTTCCCCATTCCTGTCTGTTGGCCTTAGGCTTTGTCGTCCTGCTTTTCTACCTACCTCAGTTGTTTTGCTTTACCAGGGTCTTCTCAAACTCAAGACGAGTTTGACTGCCAGCATTTTGCTTAAGTCTCGATTGTTACAAAAGGGTGAAAAAGGAAAATTTTTTTGTTTCACTATTTATTTTTGGAGAAATTAAAAATAAAGAACAAACAAAAAAGGTTTTGAACCTTTATATAGCACAATTATCATTAAACATGCTCCAAAGCGCTTTTGCCAAAGGATCCCTGAACAAACAGCACATGTAAAATGTAGAAAGAAAGAGGCCATGGCGCCCTGTTGGGCGGGGTATTTACAATTTTTTTTTTTCAACAGAGATAACACTGTTGTTTGCCAGGTGCCTCATTTTTTACACCCGAGTAAATACAGTTTAGAGGAATGTGAAAAAAAGAGCCTTTTTTCCAAGGACCCCAACTATGCGCCCTGGGGCGAGGCTCGAACCCAGGACCCTTTTGATCCAAAAGTGAGTTTTCATACCACAAGACCCAATACCCGCAATACTGGAAGTCCTTTTTGACATATTTAATTTTTTTTATTTGTCAATGAATTTTTTTCTTTTCCATTTTGAAAGGATACCACTGCGTAATCAGTTGTTCGTTATAGACAATTTAAGACAAGTAATGGAATATAAAAATCACTTGAAGTACCCATTGCTTCTGGGACTTTTTACAGCATTTTTACTTATACATCCCTTGATGTAAAAAGCTGTTTGCTTCCACATATTCAATATTTTCTCAATGTTTCCCAAGAGACAAAATAATTATTTTGAAATAAAAAAAAGACTGGGAGTTTCCATTATATGGGGGGGAAAGGGAGAAGTGAGGGACTCTCTTGCATTTGTGGCCTAATCCTTTTATTTTCTATTCAGAGTATCATTTCTGTATTAATAATATTTTTTAAGATGTGTGTGGACGTTTAAAAAAAAGGCTGTGAGAAGACCGTGCCAGCAGCACTCCATCATCAGTTTTTTGGAAACAAGGCTTAAGCTCCCAGAGAGTGGAAAAAAGGAGGGAAACAAAGACTTTTAGAATCTTCTCCCTCATCAAAAAACCGCAGAAGTTTTGCTCATATCAAACTGCCCAAAGAGATGCTCGTGAAGTTGGGGGGAAAAGAAAATTGACAAAATGGCAGGCTCCCCACATCAACCAGGTGTGGTTTTGGTAAGGGTCCCACATAAAATTTTTTGTTTTTTTTTTTTTTTTTATAATTTTTTCAAGAACTACTCATAAAAAATTTTTGAAATGCGGAGAGGATTAAGTTTTCTTTAGTTTTTTTCATGTTACAAATTTTTGACTAATGGTCAAGGAAAAGGACCCCTCCCCCTCTTAAAAAAAGAGAAAAAAAAAAGAAATTAAAAAAAATAAAAAAAAAAAAAATTAAGTAAGAAAACAAAAAAAAAAACAAATTGTAGGAATATCCAAAAAAATCTTTGCAAAAGTTTAAGTTTTCATCATTTTTTTTTTGGGAGTTGGAATAATGACAATGATCAAGAAAATTAAATATGTACTCAAAATTAAAAGGAAATACCTCATATAGTGGGCAGGGGAGGCCACTAACTGTGTCTTCTATCCCATTTATATCTGTTTTCCAACATGCTTTTGTCTTTTTGTCTTGGAATGCGATTGCTTGGTTTTGGCCAGGTGGAATGAGATTTCTTTTTTGGTTTTTGTCAGGCCCTGGCCGGATATCCTTAACTGGGAGGGAAACATTTCAAATGTATAGTTAGTTTTGGGAGATATTTTATTTTCCTTGTAAATCATTCTCTCTCGTTTATTTTACTGTATTGTTTTTGTTTCCATATTAATATTTTTTTTTTTAAACATTGAATGTATCTTTTCCTTAGTTGGGACCTGTGCTAGTTTTCTGGATGAGACTTTCTGTCTTTGTTCTTGGATGAGATTTGCTTTTGGTTTTTGGCCGGGTTTGGGAAATGTTTTGGGATGATTTTTGGGTTTTTTGTCCAGGCCCTGACCGGATACCCTAAACTGGGAGGGAAAAACGTCAAATGTATAGTTAGTTTTGGGAGGATGATATTATTTTTCCTTGTAAATCATCTCTTGTTATGTACTGTATTTTTTTTTGTTTCCATTATTATTATATGATTTTTAAACATTTAAAAATGTATCCTTTTAGTTGGGACCTGTGCTAGTGTTCTGGATGAGACTTTTTAGGTGATCTCAAACTAAGTGCTTGGAATCTACATTGGTTCCTACTTGAACCAATTCCCCCTTTGTCTTACCTTTTCTTGGGTGTTTTTGATTGTAATTCTAAAAACTTTTAACTATCCCATTTTTTTTCCTTTTTTTATTTCGCGCTGATATTGACTAAAGTATTTGTAAGCACTGTAAAAACCCCTTAAAAAAAAAAAACAGACAAATACAAAAACAATTATCTAATATAACACCAACCCCTTTACGTAACACAATTCAGGCCAGTTCCTTCATTTTTTAGACGTGATAGGGGAAAGGGAGAGCTGTGTCAGCCATTGCCAAACATTTTGGGCCTTGATCACTCTGTGTGTTCAAATGGGAAAGGCTGGTCGGCAGCAAGGGGGAGGAAATTGGCAGCTGTTTAAAGCTATCATGGAAGAGACGTACAGGAAATTTGATATCTTGCTAGACAGCTGCAGGTAAATGGATTAGATAGATGGCCTTTTTTTTTAAATTTCTGTTTTTATGATGTAATCAGTGTTTCTTTAATATATTTTAAATTCTTTTTTTTATTTCTTTTTTGTTTCTCTCTTTTCTCTCTTCTCCTCTCTCTCCCCCCTCTCTTCTCTCCTCTCCTCTCTCTCTCTTTCTCTTCTCTCTTTTCTCTCCCCCTCTTTTTTTCTTTTTTCTTTTTCTTTCTCTCTCTCTTTCCCTCTCTCTCTCTCCTCTTCTCTCTTCTCTCCTCTCTCTCCTCTCCCCTCCTCTCTCCCCCTTCCCCCTCTCTCTTTTGTTTTTTTTTTTCTTCTCTTTATTTTTTTCTTTTAAAGTTAACTATCATTGTCTATCTTTAATATTTAAATTATGCCTTTTTTAAACTTAAAATTTTTTTTTTTGTATTGACAAGATTTGTAAATAGCTATTTTTGTATAGCTTGGGAGAGAATTGATAAAAATCCCTATTTTTTTATTGGCCCCCTTTGCCTTTTGGAATGGGCTGCATACTCGTAACCGTAATATAAAATTTAATCATGCAACTTTACATTTGCTTCTGTTTTAATTAAATTTTTGGCAAAACAAGGTTTTTTTATTTTTTTTAATTTTTTAAAATGTTTGATTCATGTGGATTTTTTAAAAAGTTTCAGCCAGGACTTTGTATTTTTTGCTTTTTAGTATTATAAGTCAATTGAAGTGATTTCCTCACATGACTCTGTCATAAGTTAGAACAAAAAGAAAAAAAAAATAAAGTCTTGTAATGAAATGTTTCCCCTCCAGGTGAAAAATTATTGTTTTCGTTCTAAAACTTTTTTAAAAAAATATTATTATTTCCTTTTTTTCTCAATCATGTGATCTCACTTCCTGACCAGGTGGGTCATAGAGGAGATTTGGAGATGTGTCCTCAGCTTTCCCCCAAATTTAATGTTGGACTGTCCATCCTTTGTTCATGTTTTTTTCTCAATAGGTCATGGCTGATTTTTAGAGAAGATTTTGGCACATCGAGTGGAAGACCAATGCAAACAGCTGTTCAAATTCAGAACCTGGGACAGAGAGTCAGACAACACCGCCAGAGCCTCCCTTCTTTCACGATTAACCACTTACGAGAAGGGAAGTGGATGAAATTTTATTTTGCATGAAGTTTTTTATGACTTGGTTAAAAAGAAGAGAAGTGCTATATTGTTATTAATTTTTTAATATAAATCGATGCTATTTATATCTTCTAAGAAGAGTAAGTTTAGTCATTAATTTAAATATAGATTATTTAATATTGGCTAATATGGGTTTTGTTTTCCAAAACATTAGGATTTGAGTTCGTTATGGTTTTCAAGATTTTTTACACATTTTTTTTCAAAAACCTTACACAATGAAGAGCCAAAAATGAGCATTGTACACAATGGAGAGTCAAAATGAACATTTTTACACAATGGAGAGCCAAAATGAGGGGTTGTACACAATGGAGAGCCAAAATGGCATTGTACACAATGGAGAGCCAAAAATGAGCTTGTACACAATGGAGAGAGCCCAAAAAATGAGTAAAGTACACAATGGAGAGCCAAAATGAGCAAATTTTGCACAATGGAAGAGCCCAAAATGAGCCCTTGTACACAATGGAGAGCCCAAAATGAGCATTGGTTACACAATGGAGAGCCAAAAAAATGAGCATTGTACACAATGGGAAAAGCCCCAAAAAAAGAGCAATTGTACACAATTGGAGGGGGGCCAAAAATGGGCCTTTGTACACAATGGAAGCCAAAAATGAGCTTTTTTACACAATGGAGGGGGGGGAGGGTGTGGCTAGCGGTTACAGTCTTTGCTTCATTTTGTAGTACAGTGTTTGAATACCCGCTGCGCTGTTTTGGCCTTGAGCCAAGTCAGATTTCCTAGCTCAATTTGTGGCACTTTGCACTGCGGCTGATGCCTGGGGGTTATTCAGTCCTTCCCTTGGAATAGACCCGGGGAGACAAAATTTCCACTATGGGATGAATAAGAGGAGTTTTATTATTTATTTAATTACATGGGTAAAAGGGTTGGCAAAGCACTGCAAAAAAAAAAATGTTTAAAAAAAAAAAATGAGCTTTATATAGCACGATATCCACTAAACATGCTCAAAGCGCTTACAAAGGTCCCTGGCCAACCCGCAACACCTCACATTTAGGATTGGGACAGTTTTGGGCGATATTATAATTTTTTTCGGCCCAGAGAGAGACAATGCTAATTAACACCAGGGTATCATTTTTTCACCTGAGTACGGTGAGAAATGTGAAGTAAAGAGGCCCTTTTCCAAGGACCTCAATTCTGCGCCAAAGCGAGGGCTCGAACCCAGGCCCCTTTCTGCTCGGGAAAGAAAGTGTTCATACCACTGGGACCACATAGCTGCCACGAGATAAAGAGAGATGGTGACTGAATTTTTTGCTAGGGGTTTTGCAATAAATATAATAACTTGGTTTGATTAGAGTTTCATTCATATTACTATATTGGATTTTTTTGTTATTTTTTCTTCTTCGCTTTTTGCAGACTTGCCACAAAAGACTTTAGCAACGATACCCTTTTTTTGAAAGACGTTGCCATGGAAATGCATGGAAGCAGTTTTTAAATAAACTTTTGGAGTATATTTTTAACTAAGAAATTTTACACTTTATTTGTGGTGTTTTGTAACTTCATTTTGTTTTAAATGCAAATTTCTGGAGGAAGGGAAAAACTGAGGGGGTTGAGTGCCCCTAAAAAAGGAACTCCTTCACTAAAAAGAATGTTTTTGGGGCTTAAAAGACAAAAAAAGAAAAAAAAAGATAATATGCAGTTATAAGTAGTTTTCCCTTCAGAGCCATAATGTGATGATGATGATGATAATAATAATAAAATAATAGATGGCATTTTTTATAGGTCAATTCAAAATTATATAATGTCCCAAACTGTTGGGTTTAAAAAAAAAAAAAAGTCCTTTGTCCCACACCCCCCCCCCCCCCCCCCCCCCCCCCCCCCCCCCCCCCCCCCCCCCCCCCCCCCCCTTAAAAAACCCCCCCCCCCCCCCCCCCCCCCCGGGGGAAACCCAATTGAAAATTCCCCCCAAAACCTATTTTTATTCCCTTTTATTGCCCCGAAAACCCCCTTAAACCGGGGTTTTGTACAAAAATTTTTCCCCATCTTTTTAAACCCTATTGCAAGTATTTTTTCCGGAGTAAAATTTATTCACTCTTTTTTTTGGGGGGGGGGATTAGAAAAAAAAAAAATGTCAATGACCCCGGGAGATTGATATGGGTTCCCCCCTTTTTTTTTTGTGAAGGAAATTTTTTTACAAATGAGTTTTCAGGACCCTTTTAAGGGTTAACAGACATGGGAAACTTTTTAGGCTGTGGTTTTTATTTTTTGCTATGTAAAAGAATAAAATTAAGGGTTTTTTTTTTGTTTTTTTTTTTGTTTTTTTTCTATTTTACAAGACTGACTAGACAAAAATATCTTCAAAACGAATTTAAAAATTTTTTAAACGTTTTTAAGTAGAATATTGAAAATTTTACTAAAAGGAAAAAAAATAAAAAGACCCATTGATATAATTTTTAAATCTTAAATTGTTTTTTTTAAAAAATAATGAGGTGAATAAAATGGGGGGTTTTTCCCCCTGCCCCCGTTTTCCCCTTTTTTCAAAATACAGGAGTGGTTTTTTTTGGTAAAACCAATTTCATTCGTGTCAACAGAAAACATATAGAAGGTGTGATTATTACGTCCCTTATTTGTTTTTTATTTTTTTTAAAGAAAAAGCCCGTTTGATAAAAAATAAACAGTTGTTTTTTTAATGAGAAAAGTTGAAATGTTATGTTATA
>NW_027623096.1:0-10791 GCF_034508935.2 Berghia stephanieae
TTCAGGGGTCCTTAAATAAATTTTGTTTTGGGAAAGAGCCCTAAAGCAACAAACAAACAAAAATATTGATACCACAACACTTTTAGATAACAGCAGGTGTTTTTTTTTTTCTCAAATTTTATCGATCTGAGCAGATAATATATTTTTTTCCCAGTGAAACGCTGTCCTAACGCTGCCCTATATTTTTTAAAGATGAAACCCCAATGATCAGTAAAATCCAATGTGTAAGACGTAGACGTGCAGTCTTTTAGGCGGTAGTGTAATTCATACAAAAACATCTGTCAAATGTGTAGTAATACCTAATGGCGATTTACAAGACGGTCAAAATTTATTAAAAAAAAGTTTTCAGGACAGAATGTATTCAATTGAACCTAAGAAATTTTTTTTTTTCAAAAGCCCAAATGTGTGTGATGTAATTGATTTTTTTAAGCTAAAATTATTAAATATAAGCTTGATAGCAAAAATTTTCCTAACCAAAACTTTGAAGTAAAACATTGTTGGCTAAAAATGTGAAGTTAAATGTTTCTTACAAACATTTGGGAAGTAATCTTTTTTAGGTCAAAGTTTATGAAATACAAACTATATGACAAAAATGTTGAAACTAAAGTTTTTGATCAAAATAGTGTTGGTGAAAAAAAAAAAAAAATAAAATTAAAAGTTTGTGGTAAAAAATGAGTGAAGTAAAAGATATTTTGACCAAAATTTATAAATAAAAATATGCTTTGTAAAAATGTATGAAATAATACTTTCTATCCAAAATCTATGCATGAAATGTTTTAGACCAAAATGTTTTTAGTAGTAGTATCTTGATAAAAAGTTTATGAATAAAGTATTATTTCTAACAAAATATGTGAAGCAATAAATTTTCCGACCAAATTGTCTGAAATGGACGTTTTCCAATCAAAATGTGAAAAGTAATAATGTTCTGACCCAAAATTGAAATGAAAATTTTCTGTCAAAAATTGTATTAAATTAAATTTTTCTGGTCAAAATGTGTAAAGTAAAAATTTTCTGACCAAAATAAATAATATTATGACCAATGGTTATGAGATCAGAATACATATTCTCTCCAAATTGTCATTCTATCAAAAAATTTTATCAAATTTTAATTTTCTAATCAAAATGTGTGAAGTAAAAGTTTTCGGTTAAAAAATTGTATGAACGTTTGCCAGCAAAAATGTATGAATGTTTTCTGGCCAAATATATGAAGTAAACAATTTTTAGGGGGTCAACAATTATATATTTAGAATATTCTTTTGACAAAATTGTGGGAACGTCAAAAACCACTGAAATAAAGTTTTCAGGATAAACTGTATTTAACGAAATTTTCCAGGCAAAATTTTGCGAAGTAAATGTCTGACTAAAAGTTTGTAAATTTATATTTTTCTGACCAAAATGTGAGAAAATAAAATGTTTTCTACTAGAACTTCAAAAGGAAAATGAAATTTTTTTTTGTTGACAAAACGTGTGCAGTAATAGTTTTCTGTAAATGTATTGTATCATAAATTATTGAAACCGTTACAAAATAAAAGACTTTCCATGTCTTTCGCTTTTGAGGTTTTTTCTCGAGGATTTGACAAAGGCAGAAGTTTTGAATTTTCAAAGTGCTGACTACTTACCTGCAGAATTACCATCGACAGAGTAGAGACATAGCAGATATGACTGGTGAATCCTATATTTATTACAGGACAGAAGCAGATATGTCTACAATTGGTTGTAGAGGTGCGATGTCGGATACGACACCAAAGTTTTGCCATATTTTCAATTTTATTTTGTTACCATTAAAAGTATAACGTTTTTAGTCGTCTTCTAAAATTTTTCAATGACATGATTAATGTCGATCCAACAAAGGGTTATGAGTAAACCTTTTCTTCTCCCGGAGGACCAATAGCCTCAAAATACATCGTGCGGGTATTTCCCTTTAACAAGACAGTTCAAACCCTTTCAACCTAGTTTCCAAAAAAAATATCCTTACAAAACCTAAAGGGTTTTGGGAAAGGTTTTTAAAACCTGCATTTTGAAGTTCAATCTTTTTGGTTTCAATCTTTTAGTCCAAAAAGTCGATGGAACACTTCGTAGTTTAGGTAACCAAAACCAAAATAAAACCAAAACCAAGCCAAGTCACCAAAGATAGAAGGGATTTTGAAATAGCCCAAAAGTTTTAAGATTTCGAACTATTCAATTTTAAAAACGTTACCAAACTGCATTTGAATTGCAAACCTCTCTTTTACAGTTTATAGCTTCAAGGTCGCTTGAAATTACTTAGTAGTTTAGTAAACCAAAACAAACCAACCCAGAAAATAAAATTAGGGGAATAAAGTGCTAGACGTCGACCCAAAATGAGTGGGAAATAAAATTTTCTCGCCAAATACAGGAAACAAAAGTGATCTGACAAAAATACCAAAATGGAAGTTTTCTAACCCAAATTTCGTGTGAAGTAAAAATTTTCGTGACTAGAAAATTGTAAAGTTGGAGTTTAAATTTTCTGGTCAAAATTTATGAAATAAGCTGTTCTGTTCAAAATCTATGAAATTTAGTTTTATAATGAAAAAGAATTTTAATGAAATGGAGGCTGCAAAAACGCTAAAAAAGTATGAGAAAAATATTCTGATCAAAATGTTTGAAATGAAAGTTTTCAGGATAAATTTTATGGCGTAAAATTTTATATCTGAATAATTATAAAAATACATAACGTTTATAGCTAAATTTTATGAACTGCTTTTGTTTGTTGCTTTTTTTTATCCTATGTGTGAAGTAAAAATTTTGGGCCAAAAAAAAATATTGTAAAGTAAAGCAAAAGTTTTTTTTTTGGCCAAATTGTGTACAAATAAAAAAATTTTCCCGGCCAAAATTGATGAAATGAAAATTTTCTGTCCATTTTAATGTATGAAAACGTTATCTTTCTGGTCAAAATGTATGGGAAATAACGGTTTTCCGGGTAAAAACATGAATTAAAAGTTTGCTTGCAAAAATGTGTACAATAAAAGTTTTTCTGGCTAAAGTATATAAAGTAACATTTTTTGGATTAAAATGTAAGATGTTAGCGTTTTCAGGCCAAAATGTGTGAGTTTAAAGTTTCATAGCCCGAATGTGTTATGTAAAATATCAGTCAAAAAAACCTGTGAAATAAAATTTTAGGGTCAAAATTTTAGGAAAATTAAATTTTTTTCTAGCAAAACGTATGAAATGTAAGATTTTTTTTTTTTTCCAAAAATGGTATAGTAGAAAATTTTTTGCTATGATAAAATCAATTTTTTTTTGTGTGTGTGTGTGTGTGTGGTGTGGTGTGTGTGGGTGTGTTTCCCCAAAAAATTATGAAATGCACGTGTTCTTGTCCCTCAACGCAAAACAATTTTGTCAAAATTATAAAATAACGTTTTTCAAGCCAAAAATTATATAATTGGAAAGTTTTCTGACCAATGTAGATACTTGAAGTAAAAATATTTTTGGTCAAAATAATTGAAGTAAAAGTTTTCTGGCAAAAAAATATATGAAATGAAAGTTTTCCGGTCGATATATGAGATAAAAGTTTTCTTGTCAATATGTGTTTAGTAAATTTTGATGACAAATTAATGGGTTTTTTTTTTTTTTTTTTTACCCAAATTTATGAAAGAAAGTTTTCTAACCCAAAAGGCGAAGAGAAATTTTTTTTCTGGTCAAATCGTATAACATCAGTTTTCTGACCAAAATGTTTGATATGAAAGTTTTCTAGTCAAAATATTTCAATTCAAAGTTTGTTGGGTTTTTTTGTTTTTTTTTTTTTATTTCTTTTTTTATTTGCTGTTTCTTTCGAAATATTTATCTATTTATTTTTTTATTTTTCATTTGTTTTTTTTGTTTTGTTTTGATTTTTTTTTGTCCAAAATACATAAGTAAAAAGTTAGCTGGTCAAAATGTAGAATTTAAAAAAAATTGTTTGAGTTATACATTTTGACCAGCTAACTTTTACTTATGTATTTTTGGGGGACAAAAGAAAAATCAAAAAAAAAAAAAAAAAACAAATGAAAAATAAATATAAAATAAAATAATATTTCGAAAGAAACAGCAAATAAAAAAAAATAAAAAAACAAAAAAAAACCCAACAAACTTTAAATTTGAAATATTTTGACTAGAAAAACTTTCATATCAAACATTTTGGGCAGAAAAAACTGATGTTATACGATTTGACCAGAAAAAAATTTTTTCCCTTCGCCTTTTGGGGTTTAGAAAAACTTTTCTTTTCTTAATTTGGGTAAAAACAAAAAAAAACCCATTAATCTTTGTCATCAAAATATTACTAAACACATATTGACAAGAAAACTTTTATCTCACATATATCGACCGGAAAATTTTCATTTCATATATATTTTGCCAGAAAACTTTTACTTCAATTATTTTGACCAAAAATATATTACTTCAAGAAATCAAACATTGGTCAGAAACTTTAAAATTTATATATTTTGGCTTGAAAACAGTTATTTTATAATTTTGACAAGAAATTGTTTTGCGTTGAGGACAAGAACACTTTGCATTTCATAATTTTTTGGGAAACACACACACACACACACACACACAACAACACCACACACAAAACATTGATTTTATCATAGCAAAAAATTTTTCTACTATACACATTTTGGAAAAAAAAAAAAATTCTTACATTCATACGTTTTGGCTAGAAAAAATTTAATTTCCAAAAATTTTGACCTAAAATTTTTATTTCACAGGTTTTTTGACTGATATTTTCCCTAACACATTTTCGGGCTATGAAACTTAAACTTCACACATTTTGGCCTGAAACCGCTACATCGTAAATTTTTCCAGAAAAAGTTACTTTATATACTTTACCCAGTAAAACTTTTATTGTACACATTTTTGCAAGCAAACTTTTAATTCATGTGTTTTACCCGGAAAACCGTTACTTCATACATTTTGACCAGAAAGATAACGTTTCATACATTATATGGACAGAAAATTTTCATTTCATCAATTTTGGCCAAAAATTTTTTATTGTACAAAATTTGGGCCCAGAAAAACTTTGCTTTTACTTTACAATTTTTTTTTTTTTGGCCCAAAATTTTTATTTCCCACACATTTAGGTAAAAAAAAGCAACAACAAAAAGCTAGTTCATAAAATTTAGCTATAAACGTTATGTATATATAATTATTCAGATATAAAATATTAGCCATAAATTTATCCTGAAAACTTTCATTTCAAACATTTTGATCAGAATATTTTTTCTCATACATTTTAGCGTGTGCAGCCTTCATTTCATTAATTCTTTTTCATTATAAAACTAAATTTCATAGTTTTGAACAAACACCCCTTATTTCATAAATTTTTGCCCAGGAAAATTTTTAACTCCAACTTTACAATTTTCTGTCACGAAATTTTACTTCAACGTAATTGGTTAGAAAACTTCCATTTTGGTATTTTTGGGGTCAAGATCACTTTGTTTCTGTATTTGGCGAGAAAATTTTTACTTCAACTCATTTGGGTCGACACTTCTAGCACTTTATTACCCTAATTTTATCTTCTGGGTTGTTTTGTTTTGGTTTACTAAACTACTAAGTAATTCAAGCGACCTTTGGAGCTTTTAACAGTGTAAAAGAGGGGGTTTTGCAATTCAAATGCAGGTTTGGTAAACTGTTTTTCAATTGGAAATAGTTCGAATCTTACACGTTTTGGTAATTTCTATTTCATATCCCTTACTTTCTTTTGGGTGACATTTGAGCTTGGTTTTGGTTTTGATTTTGGTTTTGGTTTACTAAACTACGAAGTGATTCCATCGACTTTTGGAGCAAAAGAGTGAAAACAAAGAGGATTGAACTTAAAATTTGCAGGTTTTGAAAAACCCTCTTCCAAAACCATTTGGTTTTGTAAGGAGTATTTTTTTTTGGAAATAGGTTGAACTAGGTTTGAACTGTCTTGTTCAAGGATACCCCGCACGACTGTAGTTGAGGCTATTTGGTCCCTGCCGGGAGAAGAAAAAAGGGTTTACTCATAACCTTTTGGGTGGGATCGACATTAATCATGTCATTGATAATTTTAGAGGACGACTAAAAACGTTATACTTTAATGGTAACAAAATAAAATTTGAAAATTATGGCAAATTTTGGGGTGTCGTATCCGACATCGCACCTCTACAACAATTGTAGGACATATCTGCTTCTGTCTGTAAAAATAAAAGGATCCCAGTCATATCTGCTATGTCTCTACTCTGTCGATGGGAATTCTGCAGGGTAAGTGTCAGCACTTTGAAATTCAAAACTTTCTGCCTTTGTCAAATCCTCGAGAAGGCCTCAAAAGCGAAAACGACTGGAAAAGTCTTTTATTTTGTAACGGTTTCAATTAATTTATGATACAATACATTTACAGAAAAATTTATTACTGAACACGTTTTTGCCCAACAAAAAAATTTTCATTTCCTTATGAAGTTCTAGTAGAAAATTTTATTTTCTCACATTTTGGTCAGAAAAAGTATACTTTACATCTTTTAGTCAGAACAATGTTACTTCGCAAAATTTTGCCGGGAAAAATTTCGTTAATACATTTTATCCTGAAAACTTTTATTTCAGTGGTTTGACTTTCCCTACAATTTTGTCAAAGATATTCTAAATATTAATTGTTGACCCCTAAAAATTTGTTTACTTCATATTTTTGGCCAGAAAACATTCTACTTTTGCTGGCAAACGTTCATACAATTTTTAACCTGAAAACTTTTACTTCACACATTTTGATTAAAAAATTAAATTTGATACAATTTTTTGATAGATGACAATTTGGAGAGAATATGTATTCTGTTCTCATAACCTTGGTCATAATATTATTATATTTTGGTCAGAAAAACTTTTACTTTACACATTTTTGACCAAAAAAAATTTAATTTCATACAATTTTTGACAGAAAATTTTCATTTAAATATTGGGTCAGAACATTATTACTTTTCACTTTTTTGATTGGAAAACGTCCATTTCAGACAATTTTGGTCGGAAAATTATTGCTTTCACATTTTTTTGTTAGAAATATACTTTATTCTAAACTTTATCAAGATACTACTACTACAAACATTTTGTCTAAAACATTTCATTGCATAGATTTTGGTAGAAAGTATTATTTTCATAATTTTTACACGCTATTTTTTATTTTATAAATTTTGGTCAAAAATATCTTTTACTTCACTCATTTTGACCACAAAAATTTTAATTTTATATTTATTTTTTTTTTTTTTCACCAGACACTATTTTGATCAAAAACTTTAGTTTCATACATTTTGGTATATAGTTTGTATTTCATAAACTTTGACCTAAAAATGATTATTCCCAAATGTTGGTAAGAAAACATTTAACTTCACATTTTAGCCAACAATGTTTACTTCAAATGTTTTGGTTAGGAAATTTTGCTATCGCTTATATTTAAATAAATTTTTGCTTAAAAAAAATTTCAATTACATCACACACATTTGGGCTTTGAAAAAAAATAATTTCTTAGGTTCAATTGATACATTCTGTCCTGAAAACTTTTATTTAATAAATTTTGACCGTCTGTAAATCGCCATTAGTTTTTACTACACATTTGACAGATGTTTTTGTATGAATATTACACTACCGCCTAAAAGACTGCACGTCTACGTCTTTACCCCTTTGGGTGTTACTGATTCATTTGGGTTATCATCTTTAAAAAAAATATAGCAGCTGTTAGGACAGCGTTTCACTGGGATAAAATATATTATCTGCTCAGATCGATAAAATTTGAGGAAAAAAAAACACCTGCTGTTATCTAAAAGTGTTGTGGTATCAAATATTTTTTTTTTGTTTGTTGCTTTAGTCTCTTCCAACACAATTGAGGTTAATGAGAGACGCTGAAAAAAAAAAAACAAGAAATCTAACAAAATAGTAAAAATGTCAATCAAAATCATAAAAGATATCATAAGCTAAATTATAAAAAACCCAAAGAACAAACAGGCAGAGGATTACAGGAAAAAAAATATCCCCTGTCAAAAATACAATCACAAACCAAAGAAGCAGGATAGGCTAGTAAAGAGAAGAAGAAAAAGACATCACTATCGGATTGTACACCCATGCGAACATCATAGGTATATGATTCAAGGGTTTATGCTCCCATCCAACACCCGCTATCAAATATTTAAAAACTTCGACAATTTTTACTGGGGAAGTACAGTAAATATAGTTTCAAACCCTGAAATGTGCGTTAAAACATTCATGGTTTAATGTCTTAATTAGAGATAATGTAAAACCCGGTTCATAAAATTTACATTCCTACACAAAATTTTTGTTACATTTTCAATTAGGTTATGTCTTGGTATGATAACCATAATGTAGGACATGAAGTGATGGAATTGTCTTTTCATTTTTTCATCAAAATCTATTTCACGAAGTGAGTAACTTGGCAAAAAACATAACATGTGGTATAGGGCAAAATAGGATAAGATCCTTTGAATGCCCTTAATATTAATTAGTAATGCCATAAATCTATTGATTAAATATTACAATAGATACCCCGTGGTAAAGATAGTATTTCAACTTAATGTTACTCATGTGGTGTAACAAACATATATCTTTAACCGTGACATGCAAAGCGCACACACAACCACACACACACACACACACCGGCGCGCGCGCGCGCGTATAGAAATACCCATAATAATATAATAATGCATTATATATACATACAAGATTGAAAGCCATGTCAACACCCAGAGCAAGGACATGTTATTGTATTAAGTAATTGTCAATAAAATATTGTGTATTGAAATTGATTGTTGTGTTTATTATTTTTTTTCTTGTGCGAAAAAAAAATTCAAGTCCATGATACAAAACACGAAACCCGCTGCATGTTGAAAATGACGGGCACAAGTATTATATCAGACAAGAACATTTTTAAATTAAAAGCAGTCAAGTTAAATAAGCCGTGTGTTAAAGTTGTTGGGTTTACAAAAGCTTTGTCATCAATTTTTTTAGTTTTGATTCAGATGTAAATTTCTTTAAACCCAATCAAAGTGTTCCCAAAAATGATATTGGAAAAAGAGATATGACTGTAAACTGAATATTGGGTTTAACTTGTGTGGACACTGGAAAATTATGTATTTCTATTTAATTGATCCTACGTGAAATTTCAATGAAAAAATTCACCTCCGATTTCACCCATCTAATAGTCGTATTCACATAGTGAAGAGGTTTTAATTTGTCGATGGATAGATTGTCTAACTACCATACCAAAACGTCTTGATTTCGAATTCATGTTCTAATCTCTATACCGGAGGTTTCTACAATATCAACATTGGGCTACGGGGATTGTATGACGTCATCTCATTTATTTTACCAGACCTAGACAAGAACGCTACCTACTTTAATTGCATTATATAAAATTTTCCCTCGTCTTATTTAAAAAATAAAGCAAATGGCATTAAGCGGAAAATTAAAATACAAGACCCCTTAAAAAAAAAGACCCCAAGAAAAAAAAAAAAAAAAACACACCATACTTTAATTTTTTCCATCCCAGTACATAAATACTGGAAAAATACATAATTCTTTAAATTGGTTTTGAACAAAGGGTGACAGCAAACAGACACTTTTTTTCTAAATTCACCAATTAACCATGTGTCGATTTTATGGTGACCCTTTTTAAATTGGTTTAAGGCGTTTAACTATTTAAACAAAACTTAGTTTTTCGAAAGGGTTTTTCTCTCGACCAGTTCTATTACACAACGATTCTTTTTTGACAAATTTAAGGGCCCCATCATCGCACGAAAAAGTCCAAGTTCAAAATCCGAAAAGAATGCGAGTCTATTGAGTAATTTTGAACCCCTTGATTTTTATTATTCTAAAAATATTTAACATGTTTAAAATGGGGGTTTTTACTTATGGAAATTTAATACAACAACCTTCTTTCATGAAATTTAAAACCTTTGAAATAAAAATGAAGGAACAAAAGGATCTTTAAAACAAAAACAACCAATAAAACTTTTTTTTTTTTATTATTATGTTTATCTTTTTTTCGCTGAGTAAGCTTTCGCGCTTTTTTGGGCTTTCAGAGAAGAAGGAATCGTAAAAAAACACGAATTGGGTTGTCACGACTGGGGGGGTCGTGATACATACCGATTTTATTGATCAATTGTAAGGCTCATTTATCGCACGAAAAGTTCAAATTCAAATCCAATAGAATGCAGATTTTTATGAGTAATTTTTAAATAAAATTATTTTTTTTAAAATTTCACATTTTTAAGTAGGTTTTTAAATTAGTGGCGGTTGCTCTTGTATTTTTCCCAGACATTTAAATTTGACAAAGACATTAAAACATGGACTTTTGTTCTATTTTTTAAAAATTATCAATATAGCACGCACTCTAAGACGGAATAATTACAAAGGGGGTAAACACACAAAAAATAAAAATCAACAAAGGATTAGAATTTCTTATACTATAAACAATTTTCATAAAATAAATAATCATAATTATATTTTTCCCTCGCAGATGTTAAAAATATTACAAAAAGGGTAAAAAAAAAAATAATACAATTTTAAAAATAACTACAATTGTAAAACACTAATAAAATTTTCCAGTTTTTCATATATTTATACTAAACAAACTTACACATACTAAATAAAAATGAAAATACCTTTTACAATTTAAAAACGGTTTTCCCCACACATGTATATTAAAGCTTAAAAAAATTTAAAAATTTTAAAAACAACAATAAACAAAAAAAATAACCAAATGTGACAACAACAACAAAAACAAACAAAAAAATTTAAACTTTAAACATTACACATATTTTATTTAAACTGTTTTAT
>NW_027623097.1:5000-10782 GCF_034508935.2 Berghia stephanieae
CCCCCCCAAAAAAAAAGGGGGCCCCCCCCCCCCCAATTTTTTAAAAAAAAACCCCCAAAAAAACCCCCCCAAAAAAAAAAAAAAAAAAAACCCCCCAAAAAAAACCCCAAAAAACCCCCCAACCCCCAAAAAAAAAAAAAAAAACCCCCCCAAAACCCCTTTTTTTAAAACCCCAAAAAAATTAAAAAAAAAAATTTAAAAAAACCAAAAAAGTTTACAAAAAAAAAAAAAAAACCCCCCAAAAAAAAAAAAACCCCCCCCCCCAAAAAAAAAGGGGGGGGCCAAAAAAAAAAAAATTATGGAAAAAAGGGGCCCCCTTGGGAAAAGGGGCCTTTTTCCCAAAACCTTTGGTTTAAAAAAGAAAAAAAAACCCCCGGAAAAAAAAAATTTAAAAATTGTAAAATAAAAAAAAAAAAAAAAAAAATAAAAAAAAAAAGGGGGGGGGTTTTTTAAAAAAAAAAGGGGGGTTTTTTTAAAAAAAAAAGGGGGGGTTTTTTTTAAAATTTTAAAAAAATTTTTTTTTAAAAAAAAAAAAAAAAAAAATTTTAAAAAAAATATTTTCCCCCCCCTTTTTTAAAAAAAAAAAACCCCCCCAAAACCCCATTTTTTTCCCCAAAAAAAAAACCAAAAAAAATTTTTTTAAAAAAAAAAAATTTTTTAAAAAAAAAAAAAAAAATTTTAAAAAAAATTTTTTAAAAATTTTTTTTTTAAAAAAAAACCCAAAAAAAATTTCCAAAAAAAAAAAAAAAAAACCCCAATAAAAAAAAAAAAAAAAAAATTTTTTAAAAAACCCCCCCCTCCCATTTTTTTTGGGGAAAAAAAAAAAAAAAGGGAAAAAATTTTTTTAAAAAATTTTTTTAAAAAAAAAAAAAAAATTTTTTTCCCAAAAAAAAAAAAAAACCCCCCCCCTTTTTTAAAAAAACCCCCCCCCAAAAATAAAAAATTTTTTTTAAAAAAAAAAAAATTTTTTAAAACCCCTTTTCCCAAAAATTAAAAAATTAAAAAAAAAAAAAAAAAAAAAAGGGGGGAAAAAAAAATTTTTTTAAAAAAGGGGGGCCCGGGGTTTTAAAAGCATTTTTTTTGGGGGCAAAAATTTTCCCAAATATAAAAAAGGATATTGCAATGATGAAAAGATTGTTTTTAAAAAAAAAAATTTTTTAAACCCCCCCAAAAATGTAATAAAAAAAAATTAAAAATTTTAAAAATTAAATTTTTTTAACCCTTTCCCTTTCCCCCTTTTTTTTTTTCCCAAACCCCCCCCAAAAAATTTCCCCCCCCCCCCCTTTTTAAAACCCTTTGGGTTTTTTAAAAAAAAAATTTGGGGTTTTTTGGAAAAAAGGGGGGTTTAAAATTTAAAAAAAACCCCCCCCCCCCCCCCTTTTTTTTTTCCCCCCCCCCCTTTTTTTTTTTCCCCCCCCCTTTTCCCCCTTTTTTTTTTTTCCAAAATTTTCCCCCGGGTTTCCCCAAAAAAATTTTTTTTTTGGGGGTTTTTTTTTAAATTTTTTTGGCCCCTTTTTAAAAATTTTTTTCTTTTTTTTTTCCCGGTGGAAAATTTTTAATTTACCCAAAAACCTTTTTTAAATTTTTTCCCCCGGGGGGAAAAAGTTTGGTTTTTTTGCCCAAAAAAAAAAGGTTTTTTTTTTGGGCCGAAAAATTTTTTCCCTTTTTTTCCCCTTTTTTTAAAAAATTTTTTTTTTTTTTTAATAAGGAAAATTTTGGGGGGGGTTTTTTTAAAATTTTAAGGGGGGGAAAAAAAAGGGGGGGGAAAAAAAAAAAAAATTTTTTTTTTTTTTTTGGGTTTTTTTGGGAAAAAAAGGGAAAATTTTTCCCCCAAAAAAAAATTTTTTTTTGGGGGTTTTTCCAAACGGGGTTTTTTTAAAAATCCCCAAAAAAAATTTTTTTTTTCCCCAAAAAAATTTTTCCCCCCCCCTCCCATTTCCCCCCAAAAAAAAATTTTTTCCCCCCCCCCCCCCCCCCCCAAAAAAAAACCCCCCAAAAAATTTTTTTCCCCTTTTTCCCCCTTTTTTAAAAACCCCCCCCCTTTTTTTTAAAAAACCCCCCTTTTTTTAAAATTTCCCAAAAAAAAAAACCCCCCCCCCAAAAAAAAATTCCCCAAAAAAAAATTTTTTTTTTTTAAAAAAAAAAAAAAAAAAATTTTTAAAAAAAAAAACCCCCCCCCCCCCCCCTTTCCAAAATTTTTTTAAAAAAAAAAAAAATTTCCCCCCCAAAAAAAAAACCCAAAAAAACCCCCCCCCAAAAAAAAAAAATTTTTTAAAAAATTTTTTAAAAAAACCCCCCCCCTTTCCCCCAAAAATTTTTTCCCCCCCCCCCCCCCCCTTTTTAAAAAAAAACCCCCCCCCTTTCCCCCCCAAATTCCCCCAAAACCCCAAAAAAAACCCCCCAAAAATTTAAAAAACCCCCCCAAAAAAAAAAAAAAAATTTTTTTAAAATTTTTTTTTTAAAAAACCCCCCCTTTCCTTAAAAATTTAAAATTTTTCCCCCCCCAAAAAATTTTTTTTTTTCCCCTTTTTTTTTTTTTTTTTTTTTAACCCCTTTAAAAAACCCCCTTTAAAATTTTTTTTTTTCTTTTTTTTTTTTGGGTTTTTTAAAAAAAATTTTTTTTTTTAAAAAAAAAAAAAATTTTAAAAAAAAAAAAAAAATAAAAAAAACCCCCCCTTTCCCCAAAAAATAAAAAAACCCCCCCCCAAAAACCCAAAAAAAAAAAACCCCTTTTTTTAAAAAAAATTTTTTCCCCTTTTTTAAAAGGGGAAAAAAAATTCCCCCCCCCAAAAAACCCCCTTTTTTAAAAAAAAAAAAAAACCCTTTTTCCCCCTCCCCAAAAAAAACCCCCCCCCCCAAAAAAAAATTTTTTTTTGAAATTTTAAATTTTAATTTTTTTTTTAAAAAAAAATTTTTTAAAAATTTTTTTTTCCCCCCCCCCCCTTTAAAAAAAAAAATTTTTTTTTTTCCCCCAAAAAAACCCCCCCCCCTTTAAAAAAAAAAAAAAAACCCCCCCTTTTTTTCCCCCCCAAAAAAAACCCCCCCCCCCCCCCCCAAAAAATTTTTAAAAAATTTTTTTTAAAAAAAAAAACCCCCCCCCCCCCCCCCCCCCCCCCCCCCCCCCTTTTTTAAAAAAAAAAAAAAATTTAAAAAAAATTTTTTTTTTTTTAAAAAAATTAAAATTTTTAAAACAAAAAAAAATTTTTTTTTAAATTGGGAAAAAATTTTTAAAAAATTTTTTTAAAAAAAAAAAAAAAAAAAAACCCCCCTTTTTTTTTTTTAAAAAAAAGGGGGAAAAAACCCCCCCCCCAAAATTTGGTTCCAAAAAATTTTTTCCCCCAAAAAAATTTTTTTAAAATTTTAAAAAATTTAACTTTTTTAAAAATTTTTAAAAAAAAAATAAAAAAAAAAAAAAATAAAAAAAAAAAGGGGAAAAAAAATTTTTTTTTTTTAAAAAAATAAATTAAAAAAATTTAAAACCCACCCTTTTAAAAACCCCCCCCTTTAAAAAATTTTTTAAAAAAAAAAATTTTGGGGGAAAAAAGGCCCCCTTTCCTAAAAAAATTTAAAAAAATTTTTGGGGAAAAAGGGGGGGGAAATTTTTTTAAAAAAAAAAAAAAAAAAACCCCCTTTTTTTAAACCCCCCCAAAAAAATTTCCCCCAAAAAAAAAAAATTTTTAAAACCCCCCCCAAAAAAAAAAAAAAAAAAACCCCCCAAAAAAAAAAAAATTTTTAAAAAAAAAACAAACCCCCAAACAAAAAACCCCCCAAAAAAAAAAACCCCAAAAACCCCCCCGGGTTTTTTTTAACCCCCCCCCCCCAATTTTTCCCCCCCCCAAAAATTTTTTTTTAAAAAAAAGGAAAAGGGGAAAAAAAAAAAAAAAAAAAACCAAAAAAAAAGGGGGGTGGAAATTTTTTTTTTTAAAAAAAAAAATTTTTAAAAAAAAAAAAAAAAAAAAAAAACCCCCCAAAAAAAAAATTTTTTTAAAAAAAAAAGGGGGGAAAACCCCCCCCCTTTTTTGGGGGGGGGTTTTGAAAAAAAATTTAAAAACAAAGAAATTTTTAAAATTTTTTTTAAAAAAAAAAAAAACAACCAAAAAAAAAAATCACCAAAAAAAAAAAAAAAACCTTTTTTCCCGGGTTTTAAAAAAGGGCCCTTTTTTTTTTAAAAAAAATTTTAAAACCCCCCGGGGGGCCCCCCCCCCCCCCAAACCCCCCCCCCCCCCCCAAAAAAATTTTTGGGGGGGGAAAAATTTTTAAATTTTTTAAACCCCCCGGGGGGGAAAAAAAAAAAAAAAATTTTTAAAAAACCCAAAGGGGGGGGGGGTTTTTTTAAAAAAAATTAAAAAACCCCCCCCAAAAAAAAAAAAAGGGAAAAAAACAAAAAAACCCCCCCCCTTTTTTTTAAAAAAGTTTTTTTTTAAACCCCAAAAGGGGCCAAAAAAAAAGGGTTTAAATGGTTTTTTTTTTTTAAAAAGGGGGTTTTTGGGGAAATTTTGGGGTTTAAAAAAAAAATTTTTCCCCAAAAAAAATTTTGGTGAAACAAATTTTTTCGAAATTTTTTTTGGGGGTTCCCTTTTTTTTTTGGAAAAAAATTTTTAAAACCCCCCCTTTTGGGGGTTTAAAAAAGGGGGCCTTTTAAAAAAAAATTTTTAAAATTTTTAAAACCCCCCCAAAATTTTTAAAAAAAAATTTTAAAATTCCCCTTTTTAAAATTTTTTTAAAAAAAAAAAAAAAAAAAACCCCCCCCTTTTTTTTTTTTTTAAAAAAAAAAAATATTTTTTTTGGGTTTTTTTAAAAAAAAATTTTTATTTCCAAAAAAAAAAAAAATTTTAAAAAAACCCCTTTTTTTAAAAATTTCCCAAAAAATTGGAAAGGGGGGGAAAAAAAAAGATAAAAAAAAAAATTTTTTTTTTTTTTTCCCCCCCCCCTCCATTTAAACCCAAAAAAACCCCCAAATGGGGAAAAAAAAATTTTTAAAAAAAAATTTTTTTTTAAAAAATTTTTTTTAAAAAAAAAAAAAAAAAAAACCCCTGGGGGGGTTTTTTTTTTTTTTTTAAAATTTTTTAAATTTTTTTTTTTTTTCCCCTTTGGGGAAATTTTTTTTGGGGGAAAATTTTTAAAAAAAAAATTTTTTTAAAAAAAATTAAAAAAAAAAATTTTTTTTTTAATTTTAAAACCCCCCCCCCCCCCCCCTTTTTTTTCCCCCCAAAAAAAGGGGGTTTGGGTTTTTTAAAAAAAAACAAAAAAGTAAAAATCGTTTTTTTTCAAAAACCCAAAAAAAAAAATTTTTTAAAAATTTTTTAAATTTTTAATTTTTTTTTTTTTAAAAAAAAAAAAAAAAATTTAAAAAATTTTTTTTTTTTTTTGGGGGGGGGGAAAAAAATTAAAATTTCCCAAAAAATTTTTTTTTTAACCCAAAAAAAAAAAAAAATTTTTTGGCCCGGGTTTTTTAACCTTTTAAAAAAATTTGGGGTTAAAAAAAATTTTTTAAAAACCTTTTTTTTTTAAAATTTTTTAAAAAATTTTTTTCCCCCTTTTTTTTTAAAAACCCCCCAAAATTTTTGGCCCCAAAAAAAAACCCCCCCCCCCAAAAAAATTAAATTTTTTTTTTTTTTAAAAAAAAAAATTTTAAAAATTTAAAAAAAAATTTTTTTAATTTAAAAAAAAATTTTTTTAAAAAAAAAAAATAAAGGGGAAAAAAGGGTTTTTTTTAAAAAAAACCCCCAAAAACCCCCCCCTTTAAAAAAAACCCCCCCTTTTTTTCCCAATTTTTGGGGCC
>NW_027623098.1:0-10761 GCF_034508935.2 Berghia stephanieae
TACTTTGCGTTGATTTGAGACTATGTAATGACAACAATGAACCCATATTATCGTTTCGAGTAATCAGACGTACATGTCCGTTGAAAAAGATGGCCTAACCCAATAAAAACAATTGCCTTCTCATACTTGTACCCGTGTACAGCACACAGTATCATATAAAATGAAGCAGTCCATCAGAGTCGAATGAGTTAGCGCTAACCGAAAGGTAACAGTAACAACGGTTTATTGATGCAAGCGAGTATAATATTATTATTATATCAATACAGAATACATTTGGTGACATAAGTCAAAACTAACGAGGCGATGCCGTGACGTGATATGAGGCGGGTGTTTTTGTAAACCCATGCAAACCAGCCATGCATGCACTGCACACCTTGTCAGCTATGTCCAGAACGGTATATATTTCGTATGATGATAACGATGAAGAAAATGACGACGATGATGAATATTATTTCTATATAATTATAATACCCCCACCCCCCACTGAAAAAAAAAATAAAATCCCTAGCCACTCACGAACCCCGATGATGATGATGAGAATTATTTCTATATAATTATAACATTCCCCCCCCCCCCCCCACCTCCAATTAAAAAAAAAAAACCCTAGCCACTCACGACACCCTCATCAATCCGATGGTATTGATTACCAGTCATCAGGGACAGACGCATATCGTCAATATAAATGAGTTCGTTGTTAACAGACTGACGTACAGAAGTATTGTGGTATGTGACATGGTTGATTGTTGCGTGAGACCAAGAAGAGACATTTCTCATAATAATAATAATAATAATAAAGTCCGATAACTTGACTTGACTTAAAAACCCACCAGGATAAACAGAAAGTTGAAACGACCGAGATAACCCAGGCGTCAGCCGCAATGCAGCGCCAAACAGTGGTGGATGAATGGATGGTCAGAGAGATAGATACCTACGACGGGGGATTTTAGAATGGGAACCAGTTAAATAACAAAGGGTAAAATAAATAGATAAACATAAATAAAAGAGGATAACAAAAATCAGCTTGAAAAGTGAGAAATTGCTTAATACAGCCAATGGTTCTAAATGTACAAGAATAAAATAAACATGGCACAGCATTACAAGCTCATAAAATTCCACCCCCCCCCCCCCCCCCCCCCCCCAAACACACACACGCAACGCAATGACTGAATCATATCATCGTCATCCACAATATTCCTGGCCTGTATAGGACAGACTCCACCCAAAACAGAGATGCAAACATTTAAAAGGGCACATCTTTTAAGAAAGAGAGAAAAGCTGCGACAAATAAAGTAGGCCCATTTTTATGACAACATAACAAAGGTTATCTTTTGAATGTCAAAGCGAAAATAAACCTCAAAATTGAAAAGTTGACACACTATCATTGCCCTTCCCATACAAACAATGTTGTAAAGTTTCTCTTTAACATTAAATCATGTCTTGCGTGTAATGGCACCTTTCTATCCTTATTTTTAAAGGAGTTTAAACAGCACTAGTAACACTTTTGGGTCACATATGCAGCCATTTTCTTCATCAGAAAATAGAGCACAATAAACCTCAGATTAAACGGCTCCTACTTTTTTAAAATCACTTTTTCTCTCCTTTTACTTCTAATTTTAAAAAATATATAAATCTCTCTCTCTTTTTATTTTTTTTTTTTTTTTAATATTTGCTAAACATTCCTATAAAATGGCTGCATATTTACAAAATGAAATCAACGAGTCCAATCAATCACATAAATGCCAGGACCATGGGTGAAAGGTCAATGAGAGCCCAGTTAAATTCAAAATGCACAAAACTGACTGCCATTTTAAGTTATGCACCTCCGATAGAATAGAAAGACGAAATAAACTTCAGGCTTAATATAATTATAGAAGATTTAGTTCAGAGGAAAACAAATAATAGATCTCGAAGGACAAAGCAAAGATATGAATGAAAAATGAATAGATACTGGCTGACGTCTGTGACAAAAAAAAAAAAAAAAAAAAAAAAAAAAAAATTAAACATAAGGGTCACTATTTTAAAACAAGTATTCTGTTCATGAATACAGATATGTAGATAGGTTAAAGCATCAAATCAATCATGTTTTAAATTTCTAAAAAGAAAATAAAAATGAAAAACATCACAGACAGACGTAAGACTTGTGGACTCTAAATCCCCAAGAGTAAAAATAAACATGTCCAAAACAAAAAATGAATTAGCCCTAGACAAATATGTTGAGGCCCTCACTAAATCTGACATGAAAAAGTATTTGAATACAGCAGGACCAGAAGACAAAGCCGAAAAAAGCACAGCATATAATATACAAAACAATGGGTACTCCAAATCCAGTGAAAATTTGCTAACAGCATTGAAAATTACCCACTTCAACTCAAAATCTTCAAAAGAACTCACGAGATACTTCAATAAAACGTTCATGTATATATAACAAAGGTCGTTTTTTAAATCTTTATCTTGAATGTGATTTGTTTGTTTTGTTTTTTAGGGTTTTACGGCGCTTGCAACACATTTAGGTTATATCAGCGCCAGTAAAAAGGAAGAAAATGGGATAGTAACAAGTTCTAGAATTACAATTGAAGCAACCAAGAGAAAGTAAGACATAGGGGAACTGGGAGCAAATAGGGATCAGATGTAGATTCCAAGAGCATATCACCAATGTACTTAGTTTGAGATCACCTATAAGTCTCATCCGGACACAAGAACAAAATCCAACAAAGAGGAACACACTTAAATGCTTACATTATACATTAAAAAATAACAAATATACTAATACATAACAGAGAGATGATTTACAAGGAAAAAAATATCATCTCCCAAAACAATAACTATGCATTTGACTGTTTCCCTCCCAGCTAGGACTCCAACCAAGGCCAGAGAAAAAAAAACTAAGTAATCTCATTCCAAGACAAAGACAGAAAGCATGTTGGAAAACAGATATAAGGGGATAGAAGACAGTGTGTACCTCCCTGCCCGCTATGGGAGGTCAGGATCCCCACCCAGGAATGTGATTTCATGTATGTGTTTGTTTAATGTGACTGATAAGGGAAGAAAGGGGATACGAAATAAAATTATGGACTGTCGGGGGTGGTCGTCTTCAAAACATTTTTTTCTTCTTCTGAATCTTACTTTGAGCTCATTTCAAAATCTAACAAAGTAATGCCTTTCAGCTTGGATTGCCATGGTCAGCGTCGTCCATCGGCTCCCAGACAGTGACGTCACAGTGTTTCAGGAGAATTCCCTTTTGCTGGAGCCAAGATTCAGGCTGATTCTTATACAGCCTAGAAATTTATTGGGTGTTTTTAAACGCATAAAAATCAAATAACTCTTGGTACTATAAGAAATAGACAGAATTTAAAACGGTTTTATCAATGGGATCATCTCATCATTGTAAATCAGGATACTGCCACTATACTGTCATTTGAAAACTGAAATTTCAGTTAAGTAAGTTTTAAGAGATAACTTTAAAATATTTAAAATTGACTTTTCTTACTATAATCATAAAGCATTCTGAACAGTCATGGAAAACACTTTTTAAATTTTGAAAATCCAGACATAAATAAGAAATTGAGAGCAAATTCATTTTTCAAGAACTTTTTTTGCTTGCCAATTGATGTAAGAAAATGTTCCGACTTTGACGTCATGTAACTAACCACTAAAATGATATATCATACTTGTGATACACATTTTTAAGCACAGTGACTAGGTAAATAAAATATAACAAGATTTGAACCAGACACAATTTTTTTTCCTAAAAATACAGTCTGTTGAAACTCCCCCAAAACACTCTTTTTGTCAATAATTTGAGAGCTCATTCTCACGACATTACAAACTACAATGAGGTGTAAAAAAATCTGATAACACCCAAAGCTGAAAACACGGATTTGGTGGGCTTTCTTTAAATGCAATACCTCAGCCATTAAACAACCTTCATTAAAACAAATTGGTAGACACAGAGATAAGATGTTCGTCTTTTAGATAGACTCAGTTCAAAATTTGCATCAATAATATGTCGGGATTTTTAGCTGCTGTAAAGTTTTAAAACGGCATTTTAAAACTTTTAATGTCCATTTTTTATTTTTGAAGTGGTATAGGAATAAAGTTCAAACCTTCCTGTTTAAGATGATACCTAATTTAGCTCTGTAAGTTTTTTAATGGCCGAGGTATTAATGGTTGAACGGTCCAGCTTAAATTAGTTCTTTTCTCAACGTGTGACGCATAATACAGTCCACTCCAGTATAATCGCAACTCAGTTAATTGCAATATTTCCCAAGAAACGGATTAATTCTATATAAAAGTCACTGTTTAATTGCAACAAACTTTGGTTAATCGCAACAAATTTTCGACCCCCCAAACTAGGCAAATTCAAGGAATCAATCAAACAAAATGTCATGATTAGATTTTATCATGGGTGAAATCATGACACGTTGAATAATCGAGAGTGGATGGGGTTTAATACTACATTAGAGACAAAAGAGGACAAGGCTTTGCAGTTGGGTTTGTGTGGTCATCTGTGACCATTACATATGAGGCGAGTGGGCTGGATATAGTTTAGACAACAGGAAGACGATGACAGTTGTGAGGAGAGACTGAGCGATGATATCCTTTGTTTTGTGATTGACAACTGTGCATTGTGATCAATGGGTTTGATGAGAGCTTATTGTCTCTCATCACTGCTAATCTCTTGGACTTTTACTAATGTTGAGAATAAAAAAGGAAAGCGAATCTATTCTTAAGATGTTGGCTTGCCTCAAAGCTGTTTTTGCTTGTCAAAATCTATACAGGACTGACATATATATATATATCAAATATGAATGATTACCTTTATTCTAAATGTATATTGCACATTCGCAAAAGAAAAAAAAAGAAAAACAAGATATATGGATAATAGATGTATTCCCTTTTATAGCTTTAATGATTCTATTTTTGGGATTACCAACATGCTGGGGCGGTATCTAGTATAAGTTAGGTGTCGCTCTATTAGAGCGATATCTAGTCACTTCGTATTAATGTCGGATTTTACAAAGAAAGCAAAATAAAAACAATGAAATCTCCATTAAAAATTTGGAAAGTATGTATTAAAAATAAAAACATAGCAAAAGAATAGTATTGAAAACATTATGGGCTAGATTTAAAATAATAAATAACTAAATTAAAAGTAATAGATATCGTCAGTCAGGCATGATGAAAAGATCATGAAAACATGGCATTTCGGCACAGAGTGAAAAAGCGTCTGTGCATAGATATAGAGCCCTGAAATTTACCATGAAAAAAGTTTAGATGTTATTCTAACAACAAGCGTTTTTGTTTAAAAACACATACTATAAATTAAAAAATAAGGCTGTCATTATTGCCAGACATGTCTGTCAATAACAATAAACGATCATTGCCAGACATTTTTTTATTATACTACAGACAGTGTCTGGCAATAAGGAAAGGCCAGGCTTTTTTATTATACACAGACACGTTGGCAGAAAATGTTTATGCAAAATGCCAAACTAGGCATGAAAAATATCAAATAATCTGAAAAAATGCCAGTGGCAATTTGTGTCTGAATCAATTATTATCAAGTCATATTTAACACAAAACGAAAGTAAATAAGTGCTTAATTGGCAAATCCAGCTTTTTAAAAAAGCAAATGGGATCAATGAAATGTAAGTTTTTGACACTTCAAACTGAAAACATCAAACTTGCAATTCTGCCTTTCCTTTTTTTCTCTCTCAACCAGAAAGAAACTTGTCGATGCATCGTCCACCAACCATTAAATATTTCACCACCTATCTACCTGTTGCCTTTATTGATTTCTTTTGTTTCTATAATTTGTTCATTCTGACCACAGGTTTTGGGGATAGTGATGATAGTCAGGGTTTTGTTTATTTCGCGAATGAATCCCTTGGTCCCAAAACGCCATTTTAGTGATGCATGTGGCAGCCCAGCTACTGACGTTCTGCAAAAAAGGGATTGTGGGTGTGGGAACGAAAGAAATCGAGGTCATAAGTTACCATGCACCAAGCTTCGTTCCTCCCTCCCATAGCATGATACAAGGTTACTGTGTATTTTTATTCTCTATTGTCTTCTGGCACTTTTCTACTCACTTCATATCTTGTTGTTACCAACATAAGTGCCTGCTCCACTCACTTTTCTGAATTAAAAATTCACCCCATACACCGGAGCATACTCAATGTCTCAATCGTTTCTATGTTATATGTTTGTGATGAGAATATTGGCTATTAAAGCTTAACTGCTGGTCAAAATTACTTCGCGATGGTGGCGAACGAATCGGCGATCTCAAGAAGTGGGTGAGAGAGGGATCTAGAAATGACTTTGGGTTTGAAACGAATATTTTTGTGTTCGTGGATAGCTCACACGGTAGAGCCACGCTCTCACCTGCCAGGCGGAGTTGTCGTACCAATAAGGTAGCAGGTTCAAACCCCACCACCGCCGCGAAAAAAATTTTTATTCTCTATTGTCTTCTGGCATTTTTCTACTCACTTCATATCTTGTTGTTACCAACATAAGTGCCTGCTCCACTCACTTTTCTGAATTAAAAATTCACCCCATACACCGAGCATACTCAATGTCTCAATCGTTTCTATGTTATATGTTTGTGATGAGAATATTGGCTATTAAAGCTTAACTGCTGGTCAAAATTACTTCGCGATGGTGGCGAACGAATCGGCGATCTCAAGAAGTGGGTGAGAGAGGGATCTAGAAATGACTTTGGGTTTGAAACGAATATTTTTGTGTTCGTGGATAGCTCACACGGTAGAGCCACGCTCTCACCTGCCAGGCGGAGTTGTCGTACCAATAAGGTCGCAGGTTCAAACCCCACCACCGCCGCGAAAAAAATTTTTATTCTCTATTGTCTTCTGGCACTTTTCTACTCACTTCATATCTGGTTGTTACCAACATAAGTGCCTGCTCCACTCACTTTTCTGAATTAAAAATTCACCCCATACACCGGAGCATACTCAATGTCTCAATCGTTTCTATGTTATATGTTTGTGATGAGAATATTGGCTATTAAAGCTTAACTGCTGGTCAAAATTACTTCGCGATGGTGGCGAACGAATCGGCGATCTCAAGAAGTGGGTGAGAGAGGGATCTAGAAATGACTTTGGGTTTGAAACGAATATTTTTGTGTTCGTGGATAGCTCACACGGTAGAGCCACGCTCTCACCTGCCAGGCGGAGTTGTCGTACCAATAAGGTCGCAGGTTCAAACCCCACCACCGCCGCGAAAAAATTTTTTATTCTCTATTGTCTTCTGGCACTTTTCTACTCACTTCATATCTTAAGGTTACTGTGTATGTAGATTGTAGATCCTGAGGCTAGGTGCCCAGTTACCGCATACGTAGACACTCCGCTTACTGAACCCCCCCTAAATGCAAATGGCAATTTCCAATCACAAATTTCTTATTCTTATGGGCGAGTTGGGTCACAATTTTGACCCCCACTGCTGCTGCTCACTAAACTGTCATAAAAATGGAAAACGTGGAATTGGAAATAAAAACATATTTTCAAATAAGATATGTATCAAGTTTTCATATATTCTACTTTCCCTTTACAGGATAATCCCAAATTTGGGAAGATTCCGTGTTTGTTGTAGCTAGTCTATGTGAAAAAATGATAGGGACCAGGGGATTTCGATTGGTAGCTATCTAGGTAGTCCTTCAGTCCAACCCTCCAATTATCTAAATCTTTTTAAAAACTTCTTTAAATTAAATGCCTCTGTCTTTAGGTTAGGAAGAAAAAGCAACTTAGACTACAAAGAAAAAATATTATTTGGCACCAGGTTACTTGTAAAAAAAATCGGTAAAATTACTCCGCTCGACAGGGACCATGACTTTACGAAGGTGAAAGAAAGACATGCCTTACACTTATTATCTGCACTTCACTTTCACTGCACAAACAATAACAACAGCAACTGCTTCACAATAAGACAAGAGATAGAGAGTTTGAGTTACTGACTGGCTGGAGGATGACTCACTCAGCATTTCTCTTTTTTTTTTTTTGTTTACATACAACTCTTGAAACCGAATGGGAATATATAGGAGATGACAATATAGCAATAAAAAACAGGAAAGATCACTTGCAGTTGCAGCAACATTCTTTGGAATCGGCGGATGTGATTTGGACTGATGCGAGACAATGAATATGCATCCTTTGCCTTGTTGACTTATTATTTGCTTGCAAGAACCGTGCGGCGAATTGGCTGCCTACAAATAACACTTGATGCAATACAAAATCCATGATGCATTATATTTTTAATCAATACAAGACACGAGTCTATGTTTATATGATGCATTTTTTGCTACTCACCGTGAGAAAAATTAATTGAAACAAAACAAAATCAGTCCAGTGCCAGTACCTTCGCCTTCAAATGTCAATATTTTTGGTCGTTCCAACTTTTTAAAAAGTTGCGGTCAATAATGGCTCTGCGCATGATCACAAAGCGGGAGAGGGGCCGATGAAGGCAATATGAAAACATCCGCTGGCCTCAACGTTTACTTTTTTTTGCAGGTCTGATAGCCCAAATTGTCACGGGCCAGCGTGTACAAATGAGTACTCATCTAGGTGAACAGACAGTGTGTAAATGCTCGATGGCAAAATATCTTATGTTGTTGATGATGGAATCCCACAGAATGAAAGAAGAATTCCGTCTTTTTATTTATTTATTTATTTATTTATTTATTGTAATGTATTTTCTTTATTTATTTTTATTATTATAAAGGACAGAATCAATTAACGCCTCAACAAATGTTTATTTTCAAAATGTGCAAAGTAAAATCGGAAAGCCGACGTATTCACCTTAATAAATAAATAAAAATAAAATAAATAATTTTTTAAAATAAAAACAATAATAATAATAATAATAATAATAATAATAATAATAATAATAATAAATAATAATAAATAATAATAATAATAATAATAATAATAATAATAATAATAATAATAATAATAATAATAATAATAATAATAATAATAATAATAGGAATAATAATGATAATAATAATAATAATAATAATATAATAATAATAATAATAATAATAATAATAATCGCGCTCTAAGTGCACATAGTTGTACATGAGTGCACGTCAGCGTATGTAAGACCTCAAGGTGCACGTCGATTCACTCTTTGCAAAACCGTTACTAACAATGTAAAATCAACCCCAAAATTTGCACTGGGAAATATGAACCTGCACATCGCATGGAGACTATTGAGTGAATGCAAAAATTTTACCAAACCCAGTCCCTTGTTTGGGGGGCCACACCCTTTTTCCCACAGGGGGGACGGGTATCTTTTTTGCTTTTGTTGTTGTTTTAAAAAACGAATTGTTTGTTTTAAATGAGCCCCCCCCCCCCCCCCCCCCCCCCCCCCCCCCCCCCCCCCCCCCCCCCCCCCCCCCCCCAGTGATTATTTACATGGGCGCGCCCTCTTGATTTGTTAACTTTGTTGGGAAAAGGGCCAACTCGGGGGCAGGATAAACGAAACCCCACCGAATAGATAAAAAAACGAAATAGACGCCCACTCAGGTCTTTGATATTTTTTTTTTTAACCAGCCTTTTTTAAAGAGAAAGTTCTCATTGAATTGCATCAATCAGACTATAAAAGTTTATTAAAGGGGCCCTTTTATTATATTTAATTACAAAGTTACACATTGTTTTTGTGTTGCTACGTCCATTTGGGAATGTTTTTGATTTTTTTGGGTAAACGCATAGGTTTTAAGCCCTCAATAAAATTTGGGAGATAATTTAAAAGGGTTAGAAACATGTCAATTGAGATTTTTAAAGACTAATAATATAGAGCAAAAAAAAGAAATGAAGTAGTCGCAAAGTGTCAGAAGACCGTTTTTGTTTTTTTTTTTTCAAATTTTTCTTCTTGGAAAAATTGGGAAAAACCTTGGGGTTAAACCCGTTGGCAACATTTAGCAAACAAAAGAATGTTTCATTTATCATCAATATATCCCGTCGGGGGCCCCGTTTTTAAAAAAAAACAAAAAACCCCAAACCCAAAACACACAACCAAAAAGGGGGGGACACATACACAACACATAAAATACCAACGCGCTCACAAAAACACCCCACACACACACACTCACACACACACAAAACACACAAACACACAAAACCAAACCCCCCTGCAATTTTTTTCCCGATTGGTATTGGTCGCCCTGTCCATGCGTTCGAAAAAAGGTTTTTTTTTTTTTTTTTTCTGCAGTTTAAAGCAAAAAATAAATTTGGGAAAACCCCGGGGGCCGAAAAGGGGAAAAAAAAACACTGATAAAAACCTTATCAACGGAAAACAAAAAAAAAAAATTCAAAAAAGAAAATTTTTTTTATACAAGTTTTGTTTTTCATTTTATTCCCCACCAAAAATTCCACCCCAGTAATTTATTTCACACGTATTAATGCTCTGGAGATTCCCGAAACGAAAAATGCCCAACTGTTTAAAAAGGGATCGAAAAACGGGATCAGGGTGGAATGTTTGGGGTTAAACCCTTTCCCCATAAAATTTTTTTGGGTTCCCTTTGGAAAAACCCCCCCCTTTTTTGGGAAACCACATAGAAAATGCAAAGGGGGGGGCTGCAAAAGCAATAGATTTTGACATTTGGGCTTATAATTTACAACAAATTTTTGCTCCCTGAAATTGAAAAAAAAATTCCCCAAACCCCCCGCTTCTACGCAACCATCACAGGAAGGTAACCATTTCCCAAAATGTTGGTGTTATTCCCTTTTGTTTTTTTAATTTTTTTTAAAAATT
>NW_027623099.1:0-10775 GCF_034508935.2 Berghia stephanieae
ATTTTAGGGTTAAACCTTTTCCCAATTTAATAGCAATGTAAAAAATATCGGTAAATTAGATAATTTCCCAAACCCGTGTTTGTCCCAGCGCTGCGTGTTATCAATTTTTTTCCCATTTTTGTATTATTTCCCTAAAAAAATAAATTTTGGTTTTTTATATTGTGCCCACCCCTCATTATGACGTCATTCACATTTAAGGTCTGGGCCCACGAAAAACCCTTTAAATCTTTCCCTTCTTTTATTTTTGGATAGTAGTCTGTTTTGTAAAAAACAAAAAACACCCTACGCTTTTTCGCCGCTGATTGAAAATAGGCCTTTTTTTTTTTCGGTTTTTGGACATGGGAATGTTTTACATTTAAAATTTGGGTTTGAATTAAAGATTAACCCATTGTATCAACTTTTATTTAAACCTTAAAAATTTTTTAAAAAAAATCTCAGACTGGGAATTTTTTTGACATAGTAGATCATGGCAATTCATCGATTTTTGAATCATAAAATGTCGGGGCCAAAATACGAGAACGGTACAAAGGGGGGTGAGCGGGGCAAATTATCATTGTCATAAAATCTAATAAAAAAGGGTCTTTTTTTAAATTTCAACTTTCACTTCCTTTTTGAGTAAAAATTTTTTGGGCCAAAAAGGAAATTTTTTGGTTTTAAAAAATGGGAAATTTTTGGTAGAAAATGTTGTTTGTTTTAACAGTGCTTTTGGGAATAGAATCTTAGAAAATCGATCGCAAGGAATTTTCGGGTTTTTCCATTTGGATACTTTTTTTACGTGTAAAAAATACAACAAATATAAAATTCCCGAAATTAAGGAGCAGGAAAACCGGTGAAAAGATAAAGAACGAACAGGGTGTGTAATAAAGGTGCGGGGAAAAAGGGCAAGAAAAAAAAATAAAAAATTTAAGGAAAAAAAGAAATCCCAAAAAATCAGTCGATCTCACTAGGGTCAAAAACCCTTGGAAGAATATAGGTATTGAAAATTGCCCCAACTATCGTGACCCCTTTGTGGTGAAAATGGTAGAAAACATAAAACCCGATAACAAAAGGGTTCGGGGGTTCAAATCCCCAGTCGGGGTTTCCAACTATTTTTTTTAAAATGGTTTTTTTTTACTTGTATTTTTCTTTTTTGTTTTTTGTTTTTGGCACCTTTCTTACACACTTTTCAGTTCTTTAAAAATTCAACAAATACTTGGTTGTATGTTTTCCCCCAGATTGTTAAGCTTAGCAGCCCCCTTTTGTGTTCCCTATATAAAACTGTGGAAAAATAAAGTCAATGGACGCTGGGCTAAAATGTTTATGTTTTGATTTTTTTTTTATCGGGTCACGTAGAAACTTTAACTGTTTTAACCCCTTTTTTATTTTTGGATTTTCCCTTCCCGAGTGATGCTCCCCTGTTTTGCTATAATTTTTTTTAAGCTTTTTCCAAAGGAAAATGGTTTTAAAGGGGAAAGAAAGGAGACCGAAATTTTTTGGGGTATAAAAGATATTATTTGAAAATTTTAGATGAAGGAAAATATAAAACATATATCGTGAACTTTTTTTTTTATTAACCTAAGAAAAATACATCTAAAAAGTTTTTGTGAATAAAATATATTTTCTTTCGAGCCCTTGGCTCAAATTTTAATTTTTCCCCATTTTTTGGTTTTAAAATTTTACCACTGGGAAAAGGGTTTTTTTTCTTATGAAAACTTCAGGCTATTTTTTTAAAACTTTTTACCCCCCCTTTGATAAAGAGACCTTGGGGTCAAAAATTAAAATCGAAAAGGGGAAAAAAGGGGCTCATCGAAAGGTTTGTCCAAATTCTTTTTTTTTTTACAGGGGAAACAATTTTATCTCACATTAATGCCTTTTTTTAAACAGGGCCCTTTTTTTTTTAAAACTAATTTTTTATCTAATCATTTGAAGTCGAAACCAAGTTTTAAACCGTACACACCTTCTAGCCTGCTTCCGGTTTGCATGAACTTTTGTGGTTTGGAAATCTTTGAGATTTTTTTTTTCAATTTTTAGTTTTTTATTTTTTTGGCCCCTCGGTTTATTTTGCATGAAAAAAATAATATATTTTTATTTTTTTTAATTCCCCCAAAACAACCCTATATGCAACAACACCCACTATATTATATTTTTTTCTATAACTTTGCAAAAAATGTTTTTAAAAAAAGTTTTTGTTTTTGAATTATTTCTCCCCAAAAAATGTGTACAATCCCCTTTTCTCCCTGAAAAAAAAAATCAAAATTTTTTTTTTTTTAAAAAGTCTGGTTTTCCCAGTTTGATACCAATGTCCTTTCAAATAATTTTTGGGCCCAAAAAGGGTTAAACTGCGTCTTTTGTGAATTCATTTGGGGGAAAAAGCAAAAAGTATAAATGTTGACATTCTTTGTTTCATTCCCGGGTGAAAATGTTTTTCCCCCATGTGTTTATAAATCCCCGAATTAAACAAAAAAAAAAAATAGCCCCCCACCGGGGGGGCCCCCCTTGAAAAGGGCAATGTTGTGGTGGGCATTTTTTTCCCACCCCCTTTCCTGAGAAAAGGGGGAAAGGGATGCTGGTCCCCTTTCCCGAAGTCTTCATCCAGCATCGACTCCCCGTAACAGGGAGTAAAAGACGTTGGAAGGAAAAACTTCCCCTATCAAATTTTCGTCTTGTGGGGCCCATTTCAAAGGCCTTTGGGTAATTTGAGCCCAAAATCCCGTGGGGTGTTCAGATCAGATACTTTTTTAAAATTTTTAAAACTATTTACTTTGGGCCAGAAAATGATCGTTGGGAAAAAATACACTAAAATAAACTGAATATTATTTTTTTTCCCTTTTGGACCCAAACACATTCATTATCCCTTTACCTATCCCTTTGATATAATTTAAAATTTAAAAATTTCCCAAAATATTTTCAAAAGGCCTTTTTAAAAAAAAGCTTTTAGTTGTTTTCGATTTTTTGTTACTTTTCCTTTTCACTCATTGAGTTTTAAAATGTTTTCGGGTTTCAAAAAAATTTTTTATTTTTTTAAAATTTCCAAGTATCCCCCGACCCTAAAATTTAAGAAAATTTTCCAAAAATCAAGTAGGATTTACTAAAACGTGTAATTTGACCTTTTTTTCTTCTTTATTTATACATAGTCTTACTTGGTTTTAACCCAAAAGAATCGTAAATTTTTGGGGAAGGGAAAAAGAAGAAAGAAAAGAAGAAAAAAAAAGAAAAAAAGGAAAAAAGAAGAAAGAAAAAAAAAGAAAAAAAGAAAAAAGAAGAAAAAAAAAAGAAAAAAAAGAAGAAAGGAAAGGAAGAAGAAAAAAAAGAAAATGAAAAAAGGGGGGAAGGGGGGGGAGGGAAAGGGAGGAGGAGGAAGAAAGAAAAAGAAGAAGAAGAAGAAAAGAAGAAGAAGAAAGAAAAAGAAAAAAGAAAGGGAAAAAGAAGAAGAAAAAAATCTATCTATCTATCTATTTTTCTTTCCCCCTCTCTCTCTCTTTTTTTAATCGTGACTCTTCCCCCCAAAAAGAGTATGAAGCCCAAAAGAAAAAAATTTTTAAAACCCAAGCACCAATGACAAAAAATCTCTACTTCCCGGGTTTTTCTTAAAGGGTTTTATTTTGACCCCCGGCCCTAAAATGTTTTTTCCCGTATAATTTCTTAAAAAGGGCTTCATTCACCCTTGGGATATTTTTATCTATCTATCTTCCCCTTTCTCTCTCTATCTATTATCTATCTCCCTCTCTCTTTTCCCCTTCTCTCTCTCCTCTCTTTCTCTCTCTCTCTCTCTCTCTTCTCTCTCCTCCCCCCCTTCCCTTTGGTCAAATTGCGCAAACCCCCCCCCCCCCCCCCTTTCTTCTTCTATTAAATTTTGGCCCAAATGAAACGGCCCCCCCCCCCCCCCCATCCCCCCGGGCTATGAAAACCCCTACCCCTTCTTTTTAATCACTAGGAAGGGTGGGGGGGGGGGGGGTTGTATTTAGAAATTTATCTCTTAATCATAACTTTGGGAAATTATTTTTAAATTTTTGCTTCATTATTTGTTTTTATTGATTCCAAAACATTTCATTGCAAATTTGTAGCAACAGAAAAAATTAGTCTAATTATTACCCACAAATCATTTTGATTTTGTTTTAAAAAGCTTTTGACGCGAGAGTTTTTTGTGAAACTTTGAGAGTCAAATAAAGTTTTTGCTATCTATACCCAACGGTCACAACGAAAATGCACGCAAACAATAGTTTACTTGTATTCACCTGCAGACTTAAAATGTATCCAAAACAAAAAAAACTTTTTTTTATGTAAAGAAAATCCATAAACGTGTCGGAGGGTTTAGAAAAGGGGTCCGTAGAACAGCAAAGTTAGCCCGTAAAAAAAGCATCAACAAAATTACAAAGATTGTGGCTGTGACTTTTGTGGAAAAGAAAAAGGTTTTTGTCGTTGTGTTGTTTTTAAAAATTTTGTTAAATAAAAAAGTTGGGGTTTTTTTTTAAAAAACATTTAATTTTTACCGCCTCAAGAAGTAAAGGAAGATTAAGGGATTTCCATTTGATCAAAACGTAAAGATTCGGTGGGAAAATACAACCCTTTTTTTTTTTATTTCTTCAAGTATCACGTCGTTTAAAGAATAACCCGTTTAAATCAAAATTTTAACAGAGTTCTGCAGGCAGAAAGCTCATAAAACATTTTGGAATTGTTAATAATAAGTTTGTTTAAGCAGGTACAAGAAATATAAGGTCTTTTTTATTACAGTATTTTTGTTTGCTTTTGTTTCTTATGATAATTTAATATAAAAGGCATTGTTGATAACACATTTATTGATAACACATTTATTGATAACACGGTATAGATTCGTCCCATGAATAAAGATACATATGACTTTTATTAATAATTTTAAAGCAACTTTTGTATCACCGTTGGATTACGCTGTGAAGCAATTAAAAGATAAATGGGATATTTATCATCAGTGCATTACAATGATAATTCATTAATCTCAAACGTATGAATTATTTTAAACATTAAGAGATTTTTAAAAAATTGTCTTACCCATATCAAAACGCTTGGTGTATTCCATTACAGGAAAAAGAGAGAGAAAAGAGTGAAAATGCCAAAAATAAGCACAATGTGATGAGTGGGGTAGCGGCCAGTCCATCGCCGCCTCCAAAAAGGGCCCACGAGATCAAGGCAAGACATGCCACCGATAGTGCTGATGATGTAAGAGTGGTCAAGGATGCTAAGACTCGGGGTCATCCTCAACAATGCCGACTCTAATTCGGAGCTTCCTTCCATACCAAGGAATAGCACCATGGATAAGTCAAAAGCTCTCAGTTTTAAGAAGTCTGTGATGAACGCTGTTAGTCTCGTGAGTATTGTTTACTATGTTTTTAATCATTTTTGTTTTTCTATCTTATAATCATTTTTAAAGATTTTAAAATTTCCTTTATGGACCAGTCTCTGTGAAGCTATTTTAGAAACAACAGCGCATAGCGCAAATACAAAGCAAAGAACAATTAAATACCCTTTAACAGATATTCTTTAGAGCTAGTTGTTTGCCAGAAAATTATCTTTAATCAAATGAAGTTACAGAATGTTCCTCTAATGTATGATACTTGAAAAATGTCTGCCATGTTTAAATCAATGAAGTTATTGATTTTGCGATGCCTGCTAACAAACGTCATGAGCTAATAGTGAGACGAAACTGGTCTTTTAAGCCAAATAGTTTGGGTTTTTTTGGTTGCTTTATATAATTTCTTGTGTTATCTTAGTTTTACTTTTAAGTTTTAATCGTTTGTTGTTTGCCCTCTTTGCAGATTTAAAGAAATTCATCAGCTTTTCCTAAAATCTCGACCTTTTTTTCATTATAACCACTTCTACTACTGCATTTTCTACTACTACTACTGCATACTACTACTACTACTTTGCTGTTACTGCTGTTACTGCTGCTGCTGTTGCTGCTTCTGTTGTTGCTACTACTACTATTTACTACTACTACTACTACTACTACTACTATCTAACTACACTACTACTACTACTACTACTAATAGGACTACGATGACTACTACTACTACTACTACTACTACTACTACTACTACTACTACTACAAACTACCACGACTACTACTACATGCTGCTACTACTACTGCGACGACGACGACGACAACGAGGGCGACTACTACTACAACAACAACTACTACTACTATTACTACTACTACTACCACTACTACTACTACTACTACTGCTACGACTACTACTACTACTACCACTACTACTACTTCTACTACTACTACTACTACTACAAACTACTACTACTACTACTACTACTGCTACTACTTCTACTACTACTACTACTACTACTACTACTACTACTACTACTACTACTACTGCTACTATTACCACTACTATACGATTACTACTACAACAACAACAACTACTACTACAATTACTATTACCACTACTATTACGATTACTACAACAACAACAGCTACTACTACTACTACTACTACTACTACTACTACTACTACTACTTACTACTACTACTACTACTACTACTACTACTACTACTACTACCACAACATGAAAGTGTTTGATTTTAACGACAGAGAGATTGTTAAAAATGCAATGTTAGTTTAGTTGGATGTTATTTGATTCAGGCTGCTTCGTTGATTTGATTTATATGTGGCTTTCTGTTTTAGTTCTGAAATGAAACATGCTTAAAATTCACATGTACTGACGAGTAAAGAAAACTACGAACTCAATAATATACCTTAATCTTTTAAAAAGTCTTTAGAAGATTGAATCTTACAAAGGGACGGGGATGGGAATGAATTAGCATTTAGATTGAAATACGCGTCTCAGTTCTCTCACATGAGAAATAGTCCCTTGCTCGTTAAATACATACATGTTCAGAAAGCATACACAATTTGAAGATATGGAAGATACCCGTCGCTTGAATTATTTTTTGTGGACTATTTGAAGTTGTCACAGTATTTCATAAAGGTCTATGTTTTTATTTCGATAACCTTACATCGATTGTCGGTGAGTTTCATGTCAGAAAGTAAGACCGGCGACACTGAATTTTTTACATTGACTAAGCACTGCCTAGATTTATTTGGCCGGTCAAAACAATCACTATTTTGTGGTTTTACTCATAATAATAAATTAAAACACTGGCCCATTTTCTGACGAAGTCATTTCCGACTGGCATCTTCCATAAACATTGTTACCGATGTTTATTACATCGATAACTGAACTTTTTACTAACCTTTTTTATAATTTATTAAGTTGGATTCAGTTTGCATTTGTCAATGTTGTTCTTGTTCTATCTTTATTTGCATTTGTGCTTTTCCCGGGTGCATGCGCAGAAGAAAGAGACAGATGAGAAAGTAAAAAAGGTAATGGATGACAACAATATCATTTTAAAAAACAGTTTCCGATCTTATTTCAAAATAATTTACAGAACACTGTTTTATAAAGTTATATGCCCAGTGTTCTAATTTAGAACTTTGGTGAGAATGGTAATGCTAATACGGATAATAATATAAAATGCTATCATCATCATCATCTTCATCAACAAAATTTGTCATCATCAACATCATCAACAAAATCATCATTGTTATGATAAGCATTTTATAAATAATCATATTTATTCCGAAAAGTAAATTCTAATGTGATTTACTCTTTTCTATCCTCTCTCTCTCTCTCCCCTCTCTCTCTCTCTCTCTCTCTCTATCTATCTATCTATCTATCTATCTCTCTCTCTCTCTCTTCATCACTTCTTCTTCTTCTTGTTCTTCTTCTTCTTCTCTCTCTCTCTCTCTCTCTGTCTTTCTCTCTCTCTCCTTCTCTCTTTCCTTCTCTCTCTCCTTCTCTCCTTCTCTCTCTCTCCTTCCTCTCTCTCTCTTATTTTCTCTCTCTCTCTCTCTTCTCTCTCTCTTCTCTCTCTCTCTCTCTCTCTCTCTCTCTCGTAATTCTACCTTTTTAATTCTAGTTATGATACTGATTTAGTAGTCCAAAGGAATGTTTTGAATGGAACTGAGATCAATTTCAACGAATAAAGCTATTAATAAGAACCAAAGAAGATTCACCTGAGAGTTGAATGTTGTTTCTTATTTTACAACTCTGAAAAAGTGTATATGAAACACTGCCAAAAAAAAGTAAGAAAGAAAATACAAGAAAAAAAAACATACCAAAAAAATCAATCTTCCTCGACTGGGGATCGAACACCAGACCTCATTGTCATGTGAGATTTGATCTCCACCGAGGAAAACGTGTTTTTATTTTTGGGATGTTTTTTTCTTTTATGTTTCTTTCTTTCTTTTTCTGGTACTGCTTTATAAACACATTTTCAGAGCCAGCCGTTCTTCGTGATAAGTCATCGTGTTCAGTGAGGTAAAATTATCCATCAACTTATAAACCGTTTGGTCTTATTCATTTTTTTAACGTCATCCTCACATTGCCTTTCTAACCCCTGGGTCAGGGAATAGGCCACAAACAGTTTTCAAACCTTCTCTATCCTGAGCTAAACGTTTTAAAGTCTTTGGTCGCCCAAGCTAAAAAATAAAAAAGATTTGATTGTCTGTCTGTGTTTCTGTAACAATTTAAGCTTTACGAAAGGGTGTTAACCCTTTGACAACCCCCAACCTGGGGGACCAGTGACTCAAAAAGGGGGGGGGGGGGGGGGGGGGAGCCACACAGTCGCCTTTTTACGACCCGCGGCTTGGCGTTGGGCTATTCTTGCACCCTCTCAGTTGAGAGGGACCCCTAAAAGCAATACGATTCTCGTATGTTTTGTACTTATATATTATTTGTGCTCAAACAAAGGCTACCAGCCCATTTAAAACACCATTTTAAAAAGATAACGATAGGTTCAGAAATATTTTTGTTATCATTAATAATTTTCTCTCGTTGTGTCCCGACAGATCACAGATGGGACATATGAACCAATTTACATCGATGGCGTTTGTATCATCCCAGGTAAATGGAATTTTCGTTTGCTCAATTTTATAATTATGCAAAAAATAGATTGCAATATCCCCAAAACAAAGTTGATAAAATTCATATTATTTTACAAAGACTGTAGAATTCTCAAAATGTTATGACATATATTGTGTTTCAAGTCCATGCGACTAATCTATTATAATTTTACATTATGTGTGTTGTATTTTGATTTTTGTGGCATTCTTTTCTTTTCTTTTAGTTTGTTGTAATATCGTTTATCATGTGTAACCACATTGTATGTAAGTGTGAACCACAATTCCTCCCTAGGATGTTTTGGTCATGAATATTTTGCTATGTTAATGGTTTACTTTCAAACGTTCAGTTATTACGTCCCTTGTTTTCCCTGTTGACGTGGGAGATCCTTCACCAAAGAAATTGAAAAATTGTCACCGAAGGCGTCGTTTACTTTCTGATATATTTTTTATGTCTTTCTATTTCGTTCTCTTAATTTAGCGGACACCCTCTCGACCCTGAGACGGTTCCAATGCAAGGGAGGTCATTGACAGAAACCCCAAATGTTGCCAAAAAGTCTGCTGTAAATATGTCCATTTCTTGAAGCTGCAGAACGCGTTCTTCACATTCGTGTCCGACCCGTTGTTCGATCTTTTCATCACATTCTGTATATTCTTGAACACAGTCTTTATGAGCCTGGAACATCATGGACAAAGCTCCGAGTTAAAAATGACTCTTATAGTTTCAAATTATGTGAGTTGAGTATCTTATGACATCTAATATTAACTATTTTAATGTTGATAAAATACTTTGAAGGTCAGTTCGGAGTTGATTGCTATTTCAAAGAATGGGATAAAAATCACGTGATGATGGTGATGATGGTGATGATGATGATGGTGATGATGATGATGATATGATGATGATGATATGATGAGTGATGATGTTGATGATGGTGATGATGGTGATGATGATGGTGATGAATGATGATGAATGATGATGATGAATGATGATGATGAGATGATGATGAAGTGATGATGATGGTGATGATGGTGATGATGATGGTGATGATGATGGTGATGATGATGGTGATGATGATGATGATGGTGATGATGATGATGATGATGATGATGATGGTGATGATGATGATGATGATGATGATGATGATGATGATGATGATGATGATGATGATGGTGATGATGGTGATGATGGTGATGATGATGATGATGGTGTGATGATGATGATGATGATGATGAGATGATGGATGATGATGATGTGATAGATGATGATGATGATGATGATGATGATGATGATGATGATGGTGATGATGATGATGATGATGATGATGATGATGATGATGATGTTATTGTTGTTGTTATTGGTGGTGGCGGTGGTGGTGGTTGTGGCATTGGCGGCGCGGCGACTGTAAAACTAGACGTATTAGTAGTAGTAGTCATAGTAGTAGTAGTAGTAGTATTAGTAGTAGTAGTCGTAGTATAGTAGTATAGTAGTAGTAGTAGAAGAAGTAGTAGTATAAGTAGTAGTAAGGGAGTAGTAGTATATTTGTGTAGTAGTAGTTTGTAATAGTAGTAGTAGTAGTAGTAGTGTAGTTTGTAGTAATAGTAGTATAGTAGTAGTAGTAGTAGTAGTAGTAGTAGAGTAGTAAGAGAAGTAGTAGTAGTAGTAGTAGTAGTAGTAGTAGTATAGTAGTAGTAGTATAGTATAGTAGTATAGTAGTATAATTTTTTTAGTACTGCAGTAACTATATCCCTATTATTCATCTTCCCAGATTTTCACTGGAGTTTTTTATTTTGGAAGCTTTTTTTAAAATCATGGTTAGGCAAGTTCTATTTTTAAAAGGTGGGAACATTT
>NW_027623101.1:0-2500 GCF_034508935.2 Berghia stephanieae
AACGTATTTTACTCGAAATACTGGATCAATACCAATTCGCTTACTAGCATCCACTCAGGTGGAAGATCCGTTACTGGATGAAAATGACGGAGTTGGGAATCATCTCGACAAGAAGTCAACAATTAAAATATGATGAAGACATTGCCTACTAGGTCTCATAACAGAAAATGAATCTGGAACCAACTATTTTAATCAAGTAAATAATAAATTTGTTGAGTCGTGCCTCACAATTGTCTTGAAATTAAACACCTCATAAACTAAAGAACAAATTTTTACCAACAAGAGAAAAAACGAACAAATGAAACCTGTTAAATAAAATAAGAGATGTTGATGTAGAAATTGTATATGATTATAAATATTTGGGCCTAACACTTAGTCACAATTTTATTTTCAAACATTATATCGACACTGTGTAAAAAACTAACACAAAGAATGTATATTCTGATATATTAAGATCCTTTGATGTCAGCAAAAAAGGCCGTGCTGCAAATTTACAACTCCCATTATGAGCGTTATTACATTTGGATTTCAGTGTGGCATGGTGGGTGTGGGTAAAATAAAGTCTCAGGTTACATAAACTTTTTTGTGTGTTACATTATATCCTGTTGGCTAATGTGAGTATTTTACCGAAACGCGGTGTATCAATAAAAATGTTTCATGTTATCTTGTATTGTTTTATTTTGTCTTTCGGGCTTTACTCGGCGCTTGCGACACTTTAAGGTCAATTAAACCCACTAAAAAGAAAGGAGATTAAATAGTCAAAGTTCTAGATTTACATTGAAAGCACCCTAGAAAGGACAAGACACAGAAGACTGGTTCAAATAGGGAACAGATGTAAACTCCGAGAGCAAGGATCAATGTGCTTCTTTTAGATCGCCAAAAGCCCAATCCAAATAGAACCATGGATCCCACCAAGAGGAATTACGCTCAAATGCTTACAAAAAAACGATATTTAAAAAAAATACAGTACATAATAGAGAGATTATTAACTTGGTCTAAATATCACCTCCCAAAACTAGTAATACATATTTGACGGTTTCTCTCTGAGCCAGGGACTCTGGACAGGGCAGGACAAAGAAGTAATCAGTAATTCCATTCCAAGACAAACACAAAAGCAACTCGGAAAACAGATTATAAGAGAGATAGAAGACACAGCAAGTGACCTCCTGCTCGCCAAGGGAGATCAGAGTACCGGCCCAGTGATGTTTCTTTGAGCACTATAGTATTGACAACTCACTTTTCATGTTCTCTTGGTGATGGTAATGTTATTTTTTATTTTTTTTTATTTTTGGAAGTACCGGAATGGGTTTACGAAGTTTACCCAAATGAAAGAACAAAATTGACGTCACTCCGTTCTTAAACCATTGTTGTTTACTATTATTAGTAAGCTTTTATTTTAACACATACGATCTATGTGTAAACAAGCGCGATAAAACAACAACAACAAAGATATTATAATAATAATATAATGATGATGATGATGGTGATAATGATGATGATGATGATGATGATGATGATGATAATGATGATGATGATAATGATGATGATGATGATGATGATGATGATGATGATAATGATGATGACGATGATGATGATAATGATGATGACGATGATGATCATGACGATGATGATGATCATGATGATGATCATGATGATAATAATAACAAAAATAATAGTATTAATAGTAGTAGTAACATCAATAGTAGTAGTAGTAGTAGTAGTATTAGTAGTAGTAGTAGTAGTAGTTAGTAGTAGTAGTAGTTGTTGTTGTTGTTGTTGTTGTAGAGGTAGTAGTAGTTGTTGTAGTAGTTGTTGTTGTAGTAGTAGTAGTAGTAGTTAGTAGTAGTAGTAGTAGTAGTAGTAGTAAGAGTAGTAGTAGTAGTAGTAGTAGTAGTAGTAGTAGTAGTAGTAGTAGTAGTTGTTGTTGTTGTTGTTGTTGTTGTTGTAGTAATGCTGATAGTGGTGGTGGTGATGATGATGATGATGATGATGATGATGATGATGATGATGATGATGATGATGATGAATTACCTCATTCGCTCTACTGATTTTTAATACTCTTTTTCTTCCCTCTCTAGGAAAAAAAATTCTCGAGTATTATTAAGAACCATTTTCAAATCAAGAAGTAAAGTTGAAGTATATCGAATGACACGCAATTATGAAAAGCTTCTAATTTGTGAGTCATTTCATTACGCAAAAATTGTCGACGTTAATGACGTAGTCAAGGCTTATGACGGTGGTTAGATTAATATTGGTGACATTAAGTTGTATTTCCCAGGTGAGAACATATAAGTCCACCACATTACTGTGTTGATAGTGGGTGGTAGTGATGAATGTGATGAAGGGGTCGGGGGGGGGGAGGTGGATGAAGAGGGGGTGGCTGAGGGCATAATATTTATATGGCAATTGAAAGTCATAAAAGTATAGAGGGGGGGGGGGAAGGAAAGTATTGGACGTGAGCGGTGCTACAGCAAAAATTAGCGATGAAAGTGAGACAGTT
>NW_027623101.1:7500-10772 GCF_034508935.2 Berghia stephanieae
TAACAGGGGGGTCATAAAAAATATCGGGCTACATCTGGGATCGATCTTTTCCCTTAGCCCTTGAAGCGAGCACTCTACCAACTGAGCTATTGGACCCCCCGTGATACTCTAAAAATGAAAACTAATTTATAAGTCGCGAGATTTTGTAACCAAAAGGTTCACCTTCTTTTTAAACCAACCACTTGCTTAACGACTATACCATACTTCAAAATGTTTTTTCTTTTTCCCCTATTTACCGAAATTTTTAAACCCAACCCCCCCAACCCCCCTTTCACTCCGTTTTCACCCCCGTCGCTCGGGTTAAATTTGTGTTGTTCTGTAAAAGATGTTATTTGATCCGGTTTATCCCTTTATTGACGGGAATTTATTTCGGGGAATTTTTTTGTTGCATTTCCAAAAAAAAGTGAATTATCGTAACAATTTTTTAAAAGCTTTAAAGGGGTTTTGTAAACCAAAGAAGCGGACAGTACGAAAGGGAAAGGGGCGGAAATAGAGATTAAAAAGTTTTAAATTAAGAGAATTTAAAGGGGGCGTTTAAATTTGGTTTTTTCCAACCGTCACAACACCGATTTTTGCTTTGCAACGGTTGGGTTTTGAAGTATCTAAGCAAAATTGGGCATTTGAATTAAAAACCGTGCTTTTTTTTTGAAATTGTAAACAACCCCGAGTCATGGAGCAAAAAAGACCAAGCAAGTTGGGTATTTTCAAATTGAACACTTTTCATTAGAAATAGCAATGAGTCACCAGGCCTTTTTTTTGTTTTTTTCCTCCCGTTTGTGGTTTTCCACTAAACGTATTAAAAAACTATAAAATTATGGTTACACAGAGTTTGTTTTGGCCCCTTAAATTCCGGGTGGCTGTTTTGAACTCCTTGGCCAAGTGCTCCTATCTTTTGGAATGAATTAGCGAGAGTGCGTCCCTTGTTGGAGTCACCTACGAAGAACGTCAATTTGGTTTGAAGTTTTCAAAACCGCTTTCCCGGAAGCGGGACGAGGAAAAGCATGCGCAAACCAAAATACGTTTCTCCTAATAATTTTCCGCCGGTGACGTCTTTGACAGGGTGACGTCCAAACAAGGACGCTACTTTCCGCAAATCTCTTTCCCCTAAGGGTCATTTTGAACATTTTTGCAATTGCCCAAATGACCTCGAGCCTGGAAATGAAATATAGATCATCCCCAAATTGGTTTTTCTTTTCCTTTCCATACCATCAGGAAAAATGCGTTTTTACTTTTAAAAGGCCAAAAAGGGTTTCTTTTTGATGCAGAGCATTTCGCCCCCGGGCTGATTATGCTCTTGGTTTTCACCGATATATTTTTTCTTCTTTATAAAAACCATTTTTTGTAAGTAAACCCCATTCACGAAAAATTTGTTTTTTTATGAATAAAAATTTTTTTTGCCGAAAAATCGGTTACCTGGCAAAAAAATTTATGTTATTTTATACAAGTGAAAAGCCCCTCCCCTTGATAAAAAACATTGAAGTTTTTTCCCCGTGTTTATTAATTATTTGTGTCACGTTTGTAGATTTTATTAATATGTCCCAAAAGAAAAACATAATTTTTTGCGCCATTAATAAATTTTTTTTCCCAAAAATAAAAAAGATAAAAACAATTTTTTTTTTCTATTTTTTGGGCCCTATACATATCTTGCCCCCCTATATTGTGAGGAAAAAAAAACTTTCATTCTCGATCTCAAAACAAAAGGCTTTTGAAGATTGAAGTATAATAATAAAAAACCCTTTTTACAAACCACATTTAAAAAAAGAAAAGACATGATAAAAAAGAGTTTTAATTTTAAAATAGTTTAAAAATTTAAACGAGGAACAAAATACCCACTTGGAATGGAATCCAAGATCGAATAATATTTTTTTCATCGATCTCCAAAATATCATGAAAGCATACCAAACCCCGGTACCAAAAAAAAAAGAAGAGTAAGAAAGGCAAGCACAAAGAAAATAAAAATAAAAGGAAGCATTCCTCCATTCTTTAAAAATAGTATGCGATGCGTCACCACCCCTTTGTTATTTTTTTTTGCCATCCGCTTTTTGTGAGTTGTTCTCACAAAAACGTAAAAACCAGCTATAAAGTTCTGGTTACACAGGTTTGTGTTTTGGGCCCGTTAACTTCCGGTGGAAAAGTTTGAACTCCTTGGCCAAGCGCTTCTATCTATAAAAGGAACGAAATTTGCATACTCAGCTCTTTGTTGTTTTAACAGCCATTTTTGTATACCCGGGCTGGTGGATGTTTGAGTATTTACCTATACGTTTAGCTCGTTTAAAACACAACACAACATAGCACAAACCTCCATAATGCTTTTGTCACGATGGAGGAGTTTACAGAAGTCATTGCAGACTTAGAAGGATTTGATTTTTTAAGGGAAAAAACATTTACAAAATAAATGGTTTTTTTTTTAAAACAAACATGACCCTGTCCAACCCGGGTTTTTTTTTCGAGTAACCCAAAAAGTAGCCATCGTTAACTGTTACGGTGGCGACGCTAAACCTAGCAAAACTTGGTTTGACGTCATTTTATGGTTTTAACCCGTCTAGTGAGTTGATTAGAGAGCCAAAGGGGGCAAATGATTCCTTTGTTTACCTATTGAATACAAATCACGATTTGTTTTTTTTGTGGCCCAAAAACTTGTCTTCGACGTAATTTTTTGGGCAGTCAAGGCTTTTAATTAAGGAGCTCCCACCAGACGCCCAAAGTCAAAATTAAACTTTAAAATGACTGAAATTAAAAATTAAAGGGGGTGGGTTTATTTTTTTTTTAGAAAAAAATAATGTCCTCCTAAAAAAGAAATCAAAAAACAAAAAGCATATTTTGGCAATGTTTAATTTTTATATAAAACCGGACAGACATTCAACCGTTTTGGGTTTTGGGTTACAAATAATATGATCTAACAAACTGCTGGGAAAATGAAACGAAGGGCTGGGTAGTGGTGGGACAATTAACCGTAATTTTTTTACCAACAAAACATGAAATTTGTGACACCCCCTCACAGTGCTCGGCAAACAAGTTGGTTTTTTAAAACATTAAAAGTCAATGGAATCGAACCCTCTCTGATCACTGTTTTTGTTTTAGCCCCCCAAATGTGACTATTTTCACTGTTTTTCTTTTAATAGATTTTAAACGTTTAGGTTTACAAATAATTTCTTTTGGTTAATTCATCAAGCGTTTTGAACAAAGTGATTTTTACTGAAGCACAAACCCCGATAGAAAAAATTGTATTTTTTGTCTACCCAAACACGCCTTGTTTACACTATGCGATTGTC
>NW_027623102.1:0-5000 GCF_034508935.2 Berghia stephanieae
AAATAGAAAACACTGTAGCAAAAGTAAACATTATGTTTCTTGTAATTCAATTTCTTATATTATTATAATGTTCATTTGGATAAAAAAGGTTTTAATTAGGAAATTAATCATGAATTTATTCTCGAGTCTTTAATCTCGTAATTGGTGTCAATTTGTTGCATTTTAAGATTAAACATTTATATTAAGTGATTCGCCTTTTATCTATCTAAACATCAATCATTCTATCTATCTATCTATCTATCTATCTATCTATCTATCTATCTATCTATCTATCTATCTATCCGTCTATCTGTCTGTCTGTCTGTCTGTCTGTCTATCTGTCTATCTACCTATCTATCTATCTATCTATCTATCTATCTATCTATCTATATATCTATCTATCTATCTATCTATCTATCTATCTATCTATCTACCTATCTATCTATCTATCTATCTATCTATCATCCATCCATCCATCCATCCATCCATCCATCCATCCATCCATCCATCCATCCATCCATCCATCCATCCATCTATCTATCTATCTATCTATCTATCTATCTATCTATCTATCTATCTATCTATCTATCTATCTATCTATCTATCTATCTATCTATCTATCTATCTATCTATCCATCCATCCATCTATCTATCTATCTATCTATCTATCTCTCCAACTATCTATCTACCTATCTATCAATCTATCTTTCTATCTTTATCTGTCTATCTACCTATCCATTTATCTATCTATCTATCTATCTATCTATCTACATATCTGCATAGCTACTTATCTACCTATTTATCTATCTACATATCTACATAGCTACCTTACCTATCTATCTATCTATCTATCTATCTATCTATCTATCTATCTATCTATCTATCTATTGAATCGTGTTTGATACAAATATGTTACGAATAGTGCTCGACATGTAACAATGGAGCTAATTATTAGTGTAATATTTACCACGATTTTGGAGTCAGTCTACATCGATGTTTCAGGCCTTCTCGCCATCGTCATGATGTGTTGTTACATGAGTTTGGTTTGTTGTGTATTGTTGATGCTTGTTGAAGTGGTTCCCTAGGTTTGTAGTTTAATGAGTAGATGTTTTCGTCTATGTAGGCAGCTGTTGTACATCTCATTTTTCTATCAATCTATATATCTATCTATTTACCTACCTACCTACCCACATATCTTTTTGTTTGCTAATCTAATTATCTCTATTTCCTCCCAGACATTGTTTTCATAATAAATAAAAATTTTAAATTGAGCTTTATATAGTGCAATATCCACTAAATGTGCTCAAAGCGCTTTACAAGGGGTCCCTGGTCAACAGCAATAATTAACATGTAGGACGGGACATGACGCTAGGCAATATTACATTTTTTCGGACAAAAACAACGCTGTTAACGACCAGGTACTCATTTTACACCTGAGTACGGTGAGATAAAGTGAGTAAAGAGCCTTTTCCAAGGACTCAACTATGCGCCCAGCGCGAGGCTCGAACTCAGGACCTTCCGATCCGAAAGCGAGTGTCATACCACAAGACCACATTGCTGTTTCATCAAAAACATGTTTTGATTGGTCAAAAAAAAAAACTACTGGTGAATGTTATAATCAAAGCGTGTGGTACTTTCATTTTCACCCCTTGGAACTAACAATTCGTAGTAGTATGAAACTCGCTTTCGGATCGGAAGGTCCTGGGTTCGAGCCTCGTTCGGGTGCATAGTTGAGTTGAGTCCTTGGAGGGTGCTGGCTGTTTACTCACGACATTTTCTCACCGTACTCAGGTGTAAAACGAGTACCTGGCTGTTAACGGCGTTGTTTAATCAAAGCATGTCATACGTTCATTCTCACCCTGGAATGTTTGGGCTACTTCATTCAAATGAGAGAGTAGAACAGAACATAAGTCCTATATTTTAAAAAAATAATAATAATAAGAGCTTTTATATAGCGCAATATCCACTAAATTTGCTCAAAGTGCTTTCCCAAAGGTCCTTGATCAACAGCAACACAAAACATGTAGAACGAGACATGATGACATGATTACAATTTTTTTTTACGACAGAGACAACGTTGTCCACGGCCAGGTACTCATTTTACTCCTGAGTACGGTGAGAGAATGTGAGTAAAAAGTCTTTTCCAAGGACTCCACTATGCGCCGCTCAAAAACGAGGCTCGAACCCAGGACTTTCCGATCCCAAAGCGAGTGCCATATACCACTAGACCACATAAAAGCAGCACAGATATCTGATAGAACGTCAATACACTGCGTTAAAAACACTCACCTAGGGCAGACGTCATACAAACTAAGCCCCTGATACCTGGGATTATTGTCACTCTGTGCTGACAGATGACAGATCGCAGGTGACAACACAAGCTAGAAAGGAATCAGAGTTGCCAATTTGGCGTTTTTAACGCCAAATTACAAATTAAATTTGCGTTTATCATATCATAAATATTTTTTTTAAAAATCAAAATACTCTTCATTCATTCCTAATGGGGAATTCGTCTTTAAGGTCTATTCCAAGGGAAAACTGGAATAACCCAGGCAGAGCAGCGCCGCAAAGTGATCTAGGCGAGGTGACTTGCTCAAGTTCACACAACGAGGCGGGTATTTGAACTCGGTACCTTTCGGGTACGAAACAACGACCGTGCCACTGAGCTACGCTGCCCCCCAAACATGGAATAATTGCATTTGGTGTTGCTGTATCTGTTGTTACTTTATGGCATTTTTGGCTTTTAAATTTTTGTTTTTTGTTTGTTTTGTTTTTTCTTCTTTATTTTTTTTTGTTTGATTCTTTTTTTTTTTCTTTTTTTTTTTTTTTTTTTTTTGGGGGGGGGGGTGGGGGGGGGGGGTGGGGGGGGGGGGGGGGGTGGGGAGGGGGTTTGGATGCTTTTGTTTTTTTTTTAGCATTTTTCAATAATTTAATTGTACCTAATTTATAGGCAAATTAAAAATTGATTTGGCATAAGCTACTCTTATATCGTGCGGCGATAATGAAAGTGATCTTCGAATAGGAAGGCCCAGAGTTCGAGTTCCGCTCTGATCGTGCGGATAGTTGAGTCCTCGGAAAAGGCTCATTAATTATACATCTCACCATGCTCAGGTGTAAAATGAGTACCTGGCCGTTCAACAGCGTTGTATCTGTCAGTTGATTCCTTGGCAAAGGCTCTTTACTCACATTCTATCACCGTACTCAAGTGTAAAATGAGTACCTGGCCGTTCAACAGCGTTGTCCCTGTCAGTTGAGTCCTTGAAAAAGGCTCTTTTTACTCACATTCTATCACCGTACTCAAGTGTAAAATGAGTACCTTGCCGTTAACAGCGTTGTCCTTGTCAGTTGAGTCCTTGAAAAAGGCTCTATTTTCTCACATTCTATCACTGTACTCGGGGGTAAAATGAGTACCTGGCTGTCCCTGTAGGATAAAAAATATAATATCGCCAAACAGATGTCATGTCTCGTGCTACATGTTAAGTGTTGCTGCTGGCTAGGGACCCCATTTAAAGCGTTTGAGCACGTTTAGTGGGTATTGTGCGTTTTAAATGCTCAACCTTTATCTATCGAGATATATTTTATTTTACACATGTTCACCCTAAAAATGGCAAAAAAAGGGGTGATCTTTTCTACTCATTACACGACATATAACCCAGAGATGCGGATAAATATATTTAAAAATACAGATTTATTTCTAGTTTTACGTACATTACAGATAATTAAAAAACAAAAAAATGGATGCCTGAAAAGGTTTGGCATTTATTTTTCAGACCATAATTTGGCATTTTTCTTTGAGGTATTTGGCATTTTTTACAAAATTAATCCGGCAACTCAGGTATTTATCCACCCCCAGCATTGTCTGAGAAACGAAAATTGAATTTTCATCTATTTCCATGTCCATTAGTGTGCTAAAAGGCTTTAAAATTGGTCTTAATCCAACAGCAATACTAAACCTATAGAAGGAAACTCGCTTTCTACCGATAAGATAATTATTACAATTTTCTTTTCGACTTAGATAAAGTTGTTGCGGCCAGGTACTCATTTTACACATGAGTAAGGGGATAAAGACAACTTATCAATGTTTCGAACCAGGACCTATCTATCTATCTACCTACCTATCTATCTACCCATCCAGCCATCTATCTATCTATCTACGTACCAACCTACCTACCTATCTATCTATCTATCTACCTACATATCTACCCATCTATCTATCTATCTATCTATCTATCTATCTATCTATCTATCTATTGTATATATATATATACATATATATATATATATATATATACATATTATATCCATCTATCTATCTATTTACCTATCTCCCTATCTATCTATCTATCTATCTATCTATCTATCTATATATATATAATATAAATATGTATATTATATGTATATATGTATATATATATATATATATATATATATATATATATATATATATATAGCTAGCTACCTCTCCATGTATCCACTTTACTCTCTACCTATCTCTCTCCCCCATACACAATCACTAACTCTCTCTCGCTCTCTCTCTCTCTCATATACATTTACACATACATACGTATATACATATAATATTATATATTATCTCACCTTTAAAAAAACATATTACTCTTCGACAATTTTATTTCTGCCATTTTACGGCTTCCTCGGGGCGGTGTAATTTGTTCTTGGAGATATTCTGGTCTCTTGATGTTTTATATGGTGCTCATTTGTGTCTATGTGTGTGTGTGTTTATATGTGTGTGTATGTATGTAAGCTCCCGCGTGAATTGCAATCTATAATTTCTCAACAATATATATATATGCCACGACATCATAAGATACCGTCGCCTAGGCATTCCACGAAGGAATATAGATAACTCATCAAACAAGATGTCTGATGTCAACAGGAATCACCCATGTTGTCCAAGTGAGCAAATTGGGGTTAATAATCTTGCTCAAGGAAAAAAAGTGCCTGAAGCGGGCTCGAACCCGGGTCATCCAGGTCACAGTACAATGCCTTCACCACTCGGCCAC
>NW_027623102.1:10000-20000 GCF_034508935.2 Berghia stephanieae
AACGCTGTTAACGGCCAGGTACTCATTTTACACCTGAGTACGGTGAGAGATTGCGAGTAAAGAGTCTTTTCCAAGGACTCAACTATGCGCCTAGCGAGGCTCGAACCCAGGACCTTCCGATACGAAAGCGAGTGTCATACCACTAGACCACATAGCCACATGGACTACAACATTTCAAAAATAATAAAACTGAGAAATGTGCGGCTATGTGGTCTAGCGGTATGACAATCGCTTTCGGGTCTGAAGGTCCTGGGTTCAAGCCTCGCTCGGCGCATAGTTGAGTCCTTGGAGAAAGCTCTTTACTCAAATTCTCTCACCGTATTCAGGCGTAAAACGAGTACCTGGCCGTTAACAGCGTTGTCTATGTACGAAAAAATTCCTTAAGTGGCGTCATGTCCCGTCCTACATGTTACGTGTTGCTGTTGACCAGGGACCCCTTGTAAAGCGCTTTGAGCACGTTTAGTGGTTATTGCTCTACATAAAAACTCAAATTTAAATGGAATATACCGCCTCTTACTTATTTGATTATGTTTTTTTTTTCTTTCTTTTGTATTTACAAAATATAGATTGTATGCGCTTGGCTAAGTGGCTCATAACATTGCCATCCGGAAGTATAACGGACCAACAAAAAAAACGGTGTGTATCCATGAACGTTTATAGTCAGGTTAATACAGTTCAGTGAGCATTACTCATAAACGCGGATGGAAAAAAAAAAAAAAAAACAATAACAAAGACCTGAGTGACGTCATCTTCGAACTATCAATAGCATGTGTAAGTCATTTTCTTCTACTGTTTCTGGTCCAACCCTTTACTGTAAGTACGCCACGCCACTGGTCATAGTGTCATTACTTAATTAGTATTACTGATGAGGCATGGCCTCTGGTATCGTGTCAGTACTCACAGAGCATTGATTTCTCTCTATCTCTCTCTATCTATCTCTCACTCTCTCTCTCTCTCTATCTCTCTCTCTCTCTCACTCTCACTATATCTCTCTCACTCTCACTCACTCTCTCTCTCTATCTCACTCTCACTTCTCACTCTCTCTCACTCTCACTTCCTCTTCTCACTCTCTCTCTCACTCTCTCTCTCACTCTCTCTCACTCTCTCTCTCACTCTCTCTCACTCTCTATATATCTCACGCTCTCTCTCACTCTCTCTCTCACTCTCTCTCACTCTCTCTCTCACTCTCTCTCACTCTCTATATATCTCACGCTCTCTCTCACTCTCTCTCTCACTCTCTCTCACTCTCTCTCTCACTCACTCTATCTCTCACTTCCTCTTCTCACTCTCTCTCTCACTCTCTCTCTCACTCTCTCTCACTCTCACTCTCTCTCACTCTCTCTCTCCTCTCTCTCACTCTCACTCTCTCTCACTCTCACTCTCTCTCACTCTCTCTCTCACTCTCTCTCACTCTCACTCTCACTCACTCTATCTCTCTCTCTCTCTCTCTCTCTCTCTCTCTCTCTCTCACTCTCTATATATCTCACGCTCTCTCTCACTCTCTATATATCTCACTCTCTCTCTCACTCTCTCTCTCACTCTCTCTCTCTCTCTCTCTCTCTCTCTCTCTTTTCTTTCTTTCTCTCTCTCTCTCTCTCTTCATTGAGTTATTTATTTATTTTCTAAATTACTCTTTCTTTCTTTCTCACTAAATATACAATTACACACAAAAAATATCAAAACTAATGATTTAAGGAAATAACACGGATATAAAATAATGATGTTTTTTTCTTCTAGTTTTCTCTTTGTTTTACCTGGCTCTACAAAAGTTTTCAGATCTTTATATTTTTTTTACACACAAAACAACTTATAATCACAAGGCGCAAACTTCAGAGAAACGTTTCGGGCTCAATATTCTTCTTCAACCAAAAAAACAAAACAAAATACAATAGAATCATAATAATATATAAATACATACGTGCGGCTATGTGGTCTAGTGATATGACACTCGCTTTCTGATCGGAAGGTCCTGGGTTCGAGCCTCGCTCGGCGCATAGTTGAGTCCTTGGAGAAGGCACTTTACTCACATTTTCTCACCGTACTCAGGTGTTAAAATGAGTACCTGGCCATTAATAGTATTGTCTCTGTCCGAAAAATTGTAATATCGCCTAAAAGGCGTCATGTCCCGTCCTATATGATAAATGTTGCTGTTGACCAGGGACTCCTTGTAAAGCGCTTTGAGCACATTTAGTTGATATTGCGCTATATAAAAGCTCTTTTTTTTACATACGACAGAGAATTTTCCGTGTTTGGTGTTTTGTTCACTTTTTTGGAGTTGTTTTACTGTATTCATTTTAATCATTTTGTTGTAAGAGTCAATTTTACTTATTCTTTTGCTCTCTCCACTTTCACCCATATTATGGACGTGCACAACACCTAAAATATGCAGGTCTGCCATCTGAACCCATTTATGGGCCTAGGTTAACATTGTTGTAATGGACAATTTTCTGCGTCAATTTCTTTTTTTTTTTTTTTTTTTTTTTTGAGATTTCCATTACAACAATGAGCCCGTAAGGAATCGGGTTATCAGACCTGCGAATAAGAGCACGTCGACTCATATCTATGGAATTTTGAAGAGACAAAGACAAAGAGTTTATTACAGTGAAAACAAAATCGCTTTTAGAATTTTTTAAAAAAATCGAAGACAAACAAAAGCAAACACACCGATAGACAGAGCCTAAATACAACAAACACACACACACACACACACAGACACACACACACATACACACACACACACACACATACTCTGCATCAGGTAAGAGAAGTATAAGAAAAAGGACACTAGCCCCCCCCCCCCCCACCCCCGTCTCCCCGACCCTTAAATATTGATTGGATCCCAGAAGAAGTACGAATGTGTTAACCCTTTCACGGCCTGCCTCGCTAGTGATTGTGTTTCAAATCAAAAAGACGCTGCAAGCCCCCCCCCCCCCCCCCCCCCCCGTCCCGTCTTCAAACGGTAATTAGTGAATGTAAAAAAAATAATAACAGTAATATAATAATAATAATAATAATAATAATAATAATAATAATAATAATAATAATAAAAACAACGACGACGACGATAAATAAAAAATAAATACATTTTTAAAAACACACACAGAACATTTCTTGTAAACAAAATAATACAAAAAGGCAAAGAAAACCAAATATACTGGTAGACCAATGTTGGCACACACGCACACAGACACACAATCACTCACACACACACACACACTCACACACAGACACACAATTACTCACACAGACACACAATTACTCACACAGACACACAATTACTCACACACACACACGCGCGCGCACACACACACACACACACACACGCCGATCAGGTAAGAGAATAATATTAATAATATAAAGACAGCATCCTATTTCTCCTACACTACGCCCCGCCCCCCGTCCCCTCGTCCCCCAGCGCTCCCCCTCCTCCAGCGCCCCTCCCCCCACCCCCCGACAATCCCCTCTCCTTCCTCGTATCACCTTCCATATTGATTGAATCTTAGTAAACGACTAATAGCTTAACCCTTTCCGGGCCTGCCTCACCCATTAGATTTCAAATCTTGCGTATTCTTCTGAAAAACAAAAAAAAATCAAAACAAAACAAAAAAAAACAAAAAAAAAAAAACATGTATTTGATATTTTGGCCAGAAAACTCGTCCTCCACAATTCTGTCGCTTTTTTTATGATGACCCTCCCTCCCCTCGTCCGGTAGAAAGAAACTCTCAAATCTGGGACGTCGAGATGTCGTACTTTGATGTCCCAGGTTTGAAAAGTGTTTGCCAAGATGAGGGTCATGTCATTTCAATCGATCGATATTGTAAGGACGAGTTTTCTGGACAAAATCTTGAATCCCTTATTTGTTTGGATTTGTTTTGTTTTTTTTTGTTTTGTTTTTTTTTTAATTTTTGTTGGATTTTTTTTTTAGAGGGTTTTTTTCTGTTTATAGTATCAACCAAATCGGTGATTGTGTTGGATTGAAAATGGTGATGGTAATGATCGGGATAGTGGTTGTGATGATGGTGACGATGATGATGATGATGATGATGATGATGATGATGATGATGATGATGATGATGATGATGATGATGATGATGAATGATGATGATTATGATGATAATGGTAATAGTGATGGTGTTGCTGAATGACAATGATATTGACTGTAGATAGGAGGCTAATCCATCGCAAAGTACTATCCGCCAGATTTAAGAGACCCAGCTGAATGATTTTAATACTGATAATGAAGAATAACGATAGATGAGAGAAGCTAATAATGATGATGAGGTGATATTGACACATAGTAATAATAATAATAATAATAATAATAATAATAATAATAATAATAATAATAATAATAATAATAATAATAATAATAATAATAATAATAATAATAATAAATAATTATAATAATAATAATTATAAAAATAATGATAATAATAATAATGATAATAATAATAATAATAATAATAATAATAATAATAATAATAATAATAATAATAATAATAATAATGATGATGATGATGATGATGATGATGATGATGATGATGATGATGATGATGATGATGATGATGATGATGATGATGATGATGATGATGATGATAATAATAATAATAATAATAATAATAATAATAATAATAATAATAATAGTCATTATCATCATCATCATCATCAAAATCATCATAATAATCATAATCATGATAATAACAATAATGACAACGATAATAGAAAGCGAATCCTATGATAAACACAGTCTTTAGTTCTCTAATTCCCCTTCATTATGTCAGCCCATTATCCAGGAACAGTAATTAACAAATCAATTGTATATTATATAATATCGACTTTTGAGAAAGATGATAATGTAGGTGAAGATCATTATGTAAAAAGTAGTTCCTTTCAGAGCCATTAGGCCTATGGAGACGGAGTGTATCCCGGGATCTATAGCGTGAAATGAGCCATAGTAATTGCTTGCTATCCTTTGAATAGAATGTTAGTCGCTAAAAAGTACTTTCCGCCAGATCTAACAGACCCAGCTACCCATTCACTACTGGGTGGACAAGGGGAGCGGGATCGGTAAAAAAAAAAAATCTCGACTGCACCCGGGATCGATTTCAGTTCCTTTACGTGTGAAGCGAGTGCTCTACCAAATGATCTATAGATAGTATGCAGATGACGTCACTCAGGCCTTTGTTATTGTTTTTGCCATCCGCGTTTGTGAGTTTTTCTCACTAAACTGTATTAACCAGACTATAAAAGTTCATGGTTACACAGAGTTTGTGTGTTGGTCCGTTATACTTCCGGATGGCAATGTTGTGAACTCCTAGGCCAAGCGCATTCTATCTATTGGGACCTCCTCCCTCCCCCCCCCCCCGACCAATTCTGACAAGGTTGGCCATCTCAACTATCATGGGGGGGGGGGCGATAGCTCAGTTGGTAGACCACTCGCTTCACGAACAAAGGGACCGCGATCGACCCTGGGCGTCTGGTTGAAGTTCCTGACCTCCTCCCATAGTGGGCAGGGAGGTAGTTACTATGTCTTCTGCCCCCCCCCCCCGCCCCCCCCCCCTTATATCTGTTCTACATGTTATGTGTTGCTGTTGGTCAGGGACCCCTTGCAAAGCTGTTTGAGCACGTTTAGTGGATATTGCGCTATATAAAAGCTCGTTTTTTTCTAGATTACATTTTTAAAAAAATATGTGTATTGCATGCCAAGTGTGTTGTGAGCGTAGAGTCATAATAATGTACAGGACAGGCACTAGATAAATGAATAGTATTATTATTAACCAAAATCTGATTTTTTTTAATGGCTAAAAATATTTTCACCATGAAAACTATCCCGACTTGAAATTCCCCCAAGCCTTTTAAGTCACATTTATAACGATAACGATAAATTTTTGGATTGGTAGAAGAAGGTGTTGCATTCTCTCAGTCGTACTCAGCAAAAACCACATAATTAAAAATTTGGCCTGAAAACTCGTCTTTCAAATATCGATAGATTTAACTGGTCCTCATCCTGGCAAAAACTCTGAAACCTGGGACTTCGGAGAAGTGCCAGGTTTGAGGGTAATTTTGTCAAGATAAGATCATTTAAATCGATCGATATTTGTAGGACGAGTTTTCTGGCCAAATTTTTTTAAATGGGTTTTTCTAGAGTGTGACAGCATTGTTTTCAGAGCCAATCTAATAATAATAATAATAATACATGGTTCTTCGTGATCAATTTGCCATTTATAAACTTTCTGTAGATACTTTTAACCAATTTCATACTGGGTTCAGTATTAACAATTTGCCATGCATACATACTCAGTACATGTAATTACAAAATTGTTTGAAATTTTCCTTTAAAAATGATAATGATATAATGATTACAGCAAATTTGCGGGAAAACAAGTTTTTGAAAATTTTGGACAGAAAATCCGCCCTTCAATTATTATCTCAATCGATCGAAACCTTCCTCACTGTGTCAACACAGTTCAAATCTGGTACATGTAATTACAACATTGTTTGAGATCTGCCTATAATATATAATAATAATAACGATGATATAATCATCATTCTGCTACAACTGACTTTTCCCTGAGGAGAAAAGCAACTCACAACGCAATTTATTTTGAAAATTGTGGCCAGAAAACCTGCCCTTCAATTTTATCAATCTATTGTAACGTTCCTCACCGTGTCATCAGCGTTCCAATCTGGTACATGTAATAACATTGTTTGATATTTTCCGATGATAATAATAATGATATAACTATTATGCTAAAAAACTTTTTTCTTGAGAAAAAAAAGCAATACATTTTCTAAAAGTTGTGGCCAGAAAACCTGCCCTTCAATTTTATCAATCTATATATTGAAACGTTCCTCACCGTGTCATCAGCGTTCCAATCTGGTACATGTAATAACATTGTTTGATATTTTCCGATGATAATAATAATAATATAACGATTATGCTAAAAACTTTTTTCTTGAGAAAAAAAAAAAGCAATACATTTTCTAAAAGTTGTGGCCAGAAAACCCGCCCTTCAATTTTATCAATCTCTTGAAACGTTCCTCACCGTGTTAACACCTTTCGAATCTAGAACATGTAATTACATTGTTTGAGATATTCCGATAATATTAGTGATATTATAATGATTATGCTAAAGCTAAAAACTCTTTTCTTGAGAAAAACAATACATTTTTTAAAAATTTGGCCAGAAAACTCATCCTTCAATTTTATCAATCTATTAAAACGTCCCTCACTTTATCAAATAAATAATAACGTGAAGTTGAATGTAAGCTTCAATTTAATTACAAAAACAGATCAAATGAAGTCTCGGGTTTCCCCTTTATCAACAAAACAGGATGATTGAAACACCACAGATGAATCTTAACTACGCCACTACCACATCATCTTATTCATCTGTGGTGTTTCATTCATCCTGTTTTGTTGATAAATGGGAAACCCGAAACGTTAATTTGATCTGTTTTTGTAATTAAATTGAAGCTTACATTCAACTTCACGTTGTTATCTATTTCTTTGAGCTTTGAGCAGCAACATTTACACTCACCTTATCAACAACTTTCAAACCTGGGACATGTAATTACAGTTGTTTGAGATTTTCCTATAACAACGGAGATTATGATAAAAATGACTTTTTGTAAACAAACAACACATTTTCAAAAATATTGTCCAGATAAATCCGTCCCTAAATTTTATCAATATACTAATATTGAAAACACCTTCAACTTGACAACAACTTTCAAATCTGAGACTTTTTCAAAAGATGTATTTAAAGTCTCGGGTTAGAGAGGTTTTTTTGGCTAGATGACGTCATTGAAAATGATTGATGGATATAGACAGTATGCGATTGGATAAGAAGTTCACAACGTTGTCACCCGGAAGTATAACTGGCCAACACACAAAACTGTGTGTAATCATGATTGTTTATAGTCTGGTCAATACAATTTAGTGAGATGTACTCATAAACGCGGATGGCAAAAACAATAACAAAGACCTTAGTGACGTCAACTTCGAACTATCTTTAAATTTGTGGTACGAGTTTTCTGACAAAAATATTTTTAAAATGTTTTGCAGGATTTTTTTTCCTCGAATGAATTGTAGAATAGAGAATGAGATTAGCGGATGAGTTGCGTCCCTTGATTGGACGTCACCCATAGTCTGTGACGTCACCGGCGGAAAAGTTATTAGAGAGAGAACGTCAAGTTGGTTGTGCGCACGCGTCTCTCGTCCTCGCTTCGGGTGAAAGCGGCTTGAGACACTTCAAAACCAAATTGACGTTCTCTCTGTAAGGTGACGTCCAATCAAGGGACGCTACTCTTCCGCTAATCTCATTCCCTGTAGAGGGTTAGTCAATAAAAATATATGACGTGAACAGTATTCAAATCACCTACGTCAGTGAAAATGTAAGAGGCGAATGAGGCGACTGGTACCTACTGTATGAAATTAACTTTGGCCTGCCGAGGAAATGAATGAAACATTTTGAAGCGAAATGAGCATGATAATTCCGTGGCACTGCGCTATATAAATGTTTTATCTTTCATGTTATTTATAACATTAAATGATTCAGCGCAATGACTCTGAAGAACTGGTTTTTCTTTTTTCTTTTAAATTAGAGCATTTATACAGAGCATTATCCACTAAACGTGCTCAAAGCGCTTTACAAGGGGTCCCTGGCCAACAGCAACACTTAATGACGCCTGTTAGGCGATATTACAATTATTTCGGACAGAGACTACAGTATTAACGGCAGGTACTCATTTCACGGTGAGAGAAAGAGAGTAAAGAGCCTTTACCAAGGGCTCAACTATGCGCCGAGCGAAGCTCGAACCCAGGACCTTCCGGTCCGAAAGCGAGTGTCATACCATTAGACCACATGGCCACAGGCAGTTATGATAGAATCGAACCCCGCCATTAAAGGGTCCAATGTTCGATTCGTATTAATTCAATCTTGTACTATTGCAGTTTCTAACGAGGATGAGTTGTTTAAATAATTTGCCTCAATTTGTACCACAGGGAGCTATGAAACGAAATTTTAATGTAAACATGAATGATTACTCACAGTTTACATATGTAATCATTATAAAGTCATTATTATTATTATATCATCTTAGAAAAATAATTACCTGTCTATTTCCATCATGATAATGATAATAGTATAACAGCTAGATATAATTGGAAAGCTTAATAACCTGGGTGTTTTGTGAACGCTCACACCTAGCATTATCCGTAATTTTCAAACTCGAATATAACTACTTTTGTAATTGAGTACTGAATATTATAATAAGTACTACCCTGTAACACAGATTCCTGGGTGGGGTTCCTGGCCTCCGATACTGGGCAGGGAGGCACTTACTGTGTCTTCTATCCCCTTATATCTCTCTTCCCTCTGTCTTTGTCTTGGAATGAGATTACTTGGTTTTGTCTTGGCCCTGGCCGGATACTCTAGTTGAGAGGGAAACAGTCAAATGTATAGTTAGTTTTGGGAGATGATATTTTATTCCTTGTAAACATCTCTTTGTTATGCATTGTATTATGTTTTCTTTATATTATATATGATTTGTAAAACATTTGAGTGTATTCCTCTTAATGGGAACCTGTCCTTGTGTGTGGATGAGACTTTTAGTGATCTCAAACTAAGTACTTTGATAGTGTGCTCGTGGAATCTACACCTGTTTCCTATTTGTACCTTTTCCCCTTTGTCTTACCTTTTCTTGGGTGCTTTATTGTAATTATAAAACTTTTTACTATCTCCATTTTCTTCCTTTTTACTGGCGCTGATATGACCTTAATGCATTGCAAGCGCCGTAAAACCCTTAAAAACAAACAAACATCTCCCTTATTCTTGGGTGCTTTAATTGTAATGCTACAACTTTTTACTATCCCATTTTCTTCTTTATACTGGCGATGATATGACCTTAATCTGCTGCAAGTGCCGGAAAACCCTTAAAAACAAAAACAAACAAACAAACATCACAGATTCGTGACTAACCCTCCAACCCGCATTTA